>NW_020954615.1:6743234-6852430 GCF_900497805.2 Vombatus ursinus | reverse complement strand
GAAATGATTAAGATAATCACAATTGTGATTGAGCCATACTGGACTTTCCTCCAGAGTGAATTAGTAGTATGCTTACATTCAACTCAAGTGGCATTTATTACTAAACACAAGGCACTAGTTTTGGCGCTAGGACTGAAAAGACATACTAGAAACCAGGTGGGACGTGTGCTGTGCTTTGGAAGGACCCAGCTGAGGGAAGGAGTTCATTCGAGACTCAATTGTGCAGAGATACAATCAGCTGCTGTGCTCCGCTCCTCTCCCCCATCCCTAACAATCATCATCACTTACCTTTGTCCAGTACAGAGACTCTTACCCTTTTGTCCAAGACTCCTTTGGCAGTGTGCTGAAGTGGATGGGCCTTTCTCAGAACCATGCTTTTAAATGCACAAAATAAAATACAAAGGAAACCGAAGGATAACGAAAATAAATGTCATTTTTCTCTAAGTTCACGAACCCCCTGAAATGAGTCTTCCATTAAGTCTGGCAGCTTCTTGCCTTGTCCCTCATAATGTCTTGACAAAAACAACAACAACCACCACTGACTACAGTCACATCAATTCAATGTAAGTGTAAAATCAGGGCAGCATTCTTTTCCAAAAGATTTCTGACTTTGCCTCTGTAATCTGCAGAGCCAAGAAAGACAGTTACCTTTTTCACTTGAGCAATGGAAGGACTGAGTCAATTTCCAAACCAGGGAGCCCACAGACTGTAAGTTAAGAGCTCCTGGTCTCTACAACATTGTTGTTTAGTGGTTTTCAGTTATGTCCAACTCTTCCTGACCTCATTTGGGGTTTTCTTGGCAGAGATACTCGAGCGATTTGCCATTTCTTTCTCCAGCTCATTTGACAGAGGAGGAAACTGAGGCAAACAGGGTTAAGTGGCTTGCTCAGAGTCACACAGCTAGTAAGTGCCTGAAGCTGGATTTGAACTCAGAAAGCTGACTTCCTGACTTGTGGCCCAGTACTGTATCCACTGCACCTCCTAGCTGTCTTTACAGTAACTTACAATAACTTTAGGAGACAGGGAGTCCAAATATAGCCTCTGTTTTGCAGGGAATGGAAAGTAAGATGAAGCAATTTCCTCAAGGTCATACATAGAGCTAGTAAGTATCAGAGTGTGGAACCCAGGTGTCCTAGCACTGACCTCAAGCCACATCTAAGGTAAAAATCGAATTGGGGGCCAACAACAAAAGGGAAAGTGAAATTGGAGATGAAATTGAAGGCTGTAGACAGAAAAGGTGTAGTGATAAGGAAACACATAACCAAAGGTGACTTTGGAGCCATAATCATTCTGGGATACATGAAATTGACTCACCAGGGCAGGGCAATGGGATGGGCAGGTTTTCCATCCTGATTTTTTATGTAGATCTTCACATTCACCCTTGAGCACCTTTTTTTCCCTCTAAAAATCAATGCAGGATTCAAAGAACAGTGAAAACCCAGCCAAGAGTACTGGTGCTACAACAAGCTAATAACAATAATAGTGACAGTGAACACAGACAACATCTGTGTTATGGGCTTCTCACATGATATTGTGAATTGTTCTCTCTCCTTTGACCCAAAGGGATGAGATTTGACCCATGAAGCCTCCCTTGATTGCACCCTTCCCTCCCTTCCCTGAGCCCTTGGAACTTTCTTTGTCCCTCAACCACAATACAAAGGAGAATCGGTATGATTATGGCAATCTCAAGATATGATATCTCTCATATTAATTCAATTCCATAAAGAATTTATTTAGCACTATATAAGAGAACCTGGGACCTGGAGTCAGGAAGGCATGAGTTCAAATCTGGAATCAGACAAATACTAGCTGTGTGGTCCAGGACAAGTCACTTCACCCTGGTGCCTCAGTTTCCTCATCTGTAAAATGGGGATAATAACTCCTACCTCCCAGGGTTAAATAAGGTATTTGCAACAGTCTTTGCAAATCTTAAAGTGCTATGTAAGTGCTAGCTATTATTGCTACATTTAAGGTGAGGGTACCAGTAGTATCCTAGAGATGTCAGAAAAATGAGGCTCTTAGCCATCACACCGCTCTTTCTCAGTAGCCTTTGCTGATCTTCATCCAAGTTACACCTGCTAACCATGAGTGTCTTACAGCCCCTCCTCTTCTCTCTCTGATACTACTTCCCTTGATGATCTCAGCAGCTGCCATAGATCCAGTCATCTGTATGCTGATGATTCTCAGATCTACTTACTCAGCTCCAGCCTCACTCCTGAACTCCAGACTCACATCTCCACATTTCCATCTGCCTCTTGGACATCTTGAGCTCCATATCCCATAGACATCTTAAATTCAACATGTCTAAAACTGAGCTCATCATCTCCCTGGCCCCCATCTCCATGCCCTCCTCCCTTCCAAACTTCCTGTAATTGTTGAGTGAGCCAATCACTCAGGCTCACAACTTGTCCTAATTAGCTCCTCACCCTCTCGTGCCCAACCAGCAAAATTTCTTGCAAAATTTCTTCTTCACTTTTACCTTTGCAATATCTTTCCAATATGACTTCTCCTTTCCCTTGACACTGTAACCACCTTAGTATAGGCCCTTATTCCCTCATGCCTGGACTACTGCAATAGCCTGCCAGTTGGTCCCCCTGCTTCAAGTCCCCCCTACTCCACTCCATCCTCCCCCAGCTCAAAAATTGATCCTCCCAAGCACAGGACAGACCATGTCACCCCCATTCAATAAAGTCCACTGGTTCCCCAGCAAATATAAAAGCCCTCTCTCCTACCTTTCCAGTCTTCTTCCCCCATGGACTTTATAATCCTGACACTCGCTTCTGTGCTTTTCCTTGCACAAGACCCTCCATCTCCTGATTCTGGGCGTTTTCTTTGGCTGTCCTCCATGCCTGGAATGTGCTTTCCTCTCATCTTTGCCCCCTGACTGACCTGGCTTCCTTTAGCTTCCAGCTAAAATCCCACTTTCGACAGGAAATCTTTCCTGGTTCCTGTTAAGGCTGGTACCTTTGCTCAATGAATTATCTCCAACTTGACCCACATGAATCTTGTCTGTACATAGTTTTTCATGTTGCCTCCCCTACTAGGCTGTGAGCTCTCTGAAAGCAGAGGTTATTTGGTTGTCTTTTGTTTTATTGGCTTTTCTTTGTATTCTAGCACATAACGGTGCCTAGTACATAGTAGGTGCTTTATAAAAGTTTAATGTTTGATTGATTACTTGTGTTCTTCCTACTGTGAACAGGCATTTATTGAGCACTCAGTAAATTGAGCACTGTGTCAAGCCCTTGGATATAAAGAAAAAGGCAAAAACAGCCCCTGTCCCCAAGGAATTTACAGACTAATAGGAGAAGCAAATGAACATGAATAGTCCATGTAAGATGCATAAAAGCAGATACACAATGTAACTTTAGAGAAGGAGTTTGTAGCAGCTGAGGGGACAGGGAAAGACCTCCTGCAGATGCTGGTGCTTGAACTGAGTCTTGAAGGAAAGTCAGGAATTCTAAGCCTCCAAGGTAAGTAGAAAGAGCAGTTCAGGCACAGGGAAAGGCGCAGCAAATGCAAAGGCAGGGAGATGGGAAATGAGCGTCTTGTGTGAAGAATAGCAAGCATGTGTGTGTACACAGACACAGACACATACACATATATACATGTATATACACACTATATATACAGATATACATACACACACACACACATATATATATATATGCCTTCTCATCCAGAGCCATTTTTTTAATTTTCCCAAAAAAACTTTCCATAGAAGGATTTTTAGCCTAGACACCATGAACCTGTTCTTTAGAAAAAATTTTTGATAACTATATTTCAATATACCTTTGTAATCTTATGTATTTTATTTCATGCATCTAAAAATATTTTTCTGAGAAGGCTTCACTAGACTGCCAAAGTGGTCCCTTAACACCCAAAAAGGCTGAGAATTCCTATCATAGAAGATCTACCAAGTATTCTGGAGTGTTCTGGAAGTTTTCCTCCAGTTTTCTTTATACCCTGTGAATACCAGTGTCGCACACCTCCTTTCTCTGATCATGTATTTCCTAGATGACATCCTTTATGTCATTTCTTATGCATAGATCATTGGAAAAACGCTGTGTAATACACTGGAAGGAATCTGGGTTCTCGATGATGAGTGCACGATGTCCTCCAATGATGCTTATTTCATCCATATGTGCCCATCCTGTGTCACTTCTGTCCATGCCTGGCTTCTTCCTCCAAATCTGCCACATGAGCTTCACCTAAAGGTTGGAGAACTTGCTTTGGATGCCAATGCTTTATGTGACTTCTGGAGGTACCACTGAGGCTCAAGTTTCTGTCTCTACAAGGTTAAATGATGAACCAAGATTCTATAGGAGAGTGGCTCCTTTTATTGGTTATTGGATAATAGTCGTAAAATATGTGTAAAGATGATGGATATAAATATATGTAGAGATAATATATGTAGTCAATTTTAAAGAGTGATGAAAATGCTAGCCATTATTATTACTATGTCCTAAACTGCTAATACAACTCCCATTTTGGGAGATTTCCTTCCTTGGTAGATTAAACACTGCTCTTAAATATAATGAATTATTGCTCCTTCTCCCTAAAGGTTGAGTTAAATAGTTTTCTTTGAAGTATATTAATAAACTATTGTAACCTCTTAGCTCAACAGGGTTTCTCCCCCCCCCACTTGGTAATTTTTGCGAGAAGCTTTATCATATAAGGCTGTTGTCTCCTGCTTTTTCTCAAGGTCATACCTCTCATGGATGGCCTGCTCGCACCTCAAACCCAAACTTGTAACCTCTCCTCCTAAACTCATCCTTTTTCCTAACTTTCCTATTGATGTCAAAGATAGTACCATTATTTCAGTGACCAAGGTTCAAGCAATACTCACTTTCACTCACCTCTCCCTAGCCAAACAATTGCATTTATATTGCGTATTTAATTATGCATGAACGTATTATATTTTCTAGTAGAATGTAAGCTCTTTGAGGGCAGGTACTATTTCATATTTGTGCTTATATCCCCAGTACAGTGCTGAGAACATAAGATGTACTTACCAAATGCTAGTTGGCTCATTCTGGACACTCATCAATCTAAACTTCTCAGGAACCTCAGAAGCTCTCTAGTCCAATCCTCTCATTTTATAGATGAGGAAACTGAGGCTTTGTGAGTTAAGTGGCTTTTCCAAAGTCAGGCAGTAAGTGTCAGGAATAGGATTTGAACTGAAGTCTTCTGAATCTGGCATCAATGTGTTTTCCACTGTATAAGAATCTACACTGAGCAAGCTGCCCATCCCGAGATACAGCTGCCTCCCAAGGTTGCTGACTGTCTGTCAAGGCCAAGCTGCCCAACAGACTGGTGAAGATTTAAGACTAGACTAGGTAAGCCACCTTTCCCTTAACCAACCAATGCCCACCCCCAGCTTTCAAGAGTAGGTCAGCCACCTGTACTCTGGTCAATCAACAGCCCCCTAACTTTCAAGACCAGACTCTACTGTTAAGTGGTAAACTTCCTCTATATAAGCAAAACCAGTCCAGCTTCAATTCTCACTAATTCCCAAGAAACATGAATCCCTGCACTCTGCATGGTTGGTGTAGTGACAAGGAACTTTACAGGTGGTGGTGGTTCAGCCCTCTTGCTGATAATTTTTATGGAGCTTGAAGGTTTGTTGGCACTTCATATCATCTTAGGATGATGGTACCTGGGTAGATTATATCCTTTAATAAACCCCACTCAGTTACAGAAATTATAGGTTGGGCTCTTTTCACTGTTTGGTTTCAGGGTGGCAATTATTACCATATAATAATCCATTTAGGGAATTGTTGCTATTAAATGCTCGGGACTGAACAGGAGAGACTAATCACTTCCCCAGCCTCTGATTATCTCCTTGACCCCAGGATCCCTAGTTCCTTTGGCAATGCATGAATAGGAATGAACCACGGTGCTCTAGAGCGTGCAAATGTGCCTTTAAAAGAGCTAGAAGATATTGCTTCCACTTTACAGAAGAGACAAATAGGCTCTCAAAAGTCAAGGGATTTACTCAAAGTCATGCCACTAACAGAAAAGCAGAGTGGAACTTCAACACAGGTTGTCTTAGAACAAGTCCAGTAGTCCTTCCACCTACACAGCACTGACTCTTCTACTGAGAGGGGACATTCATCCGATCAACAAGAATTTGCCTGTGTGCCAGACACTGTACTAAGGAAACAAAAATGAAAAGAAGGAAAGAAAGAAGGGAGAGAGGGAAGAAGGAAGGAAGGAAGGAAAGAAGGGAAGAAAGAAGAAACTATTCCTGTCCTCAAGGAGCTTATATTCTATTGGAAGAAAATAACAAGTACAGAGAAAGCTTAAAATAATATAAATACATAAAGTAAACACAAAGTAATTTCTGGGGGGAGGGTGCTAGAAAATGGGGGGAAAGAGGAGATATAAATGTAGACTTCCTTGGGATTAAGGCACCTGAAACTGAGCCTTGCAATTAGACAGGAACTCCATTAGGCAGAGGTGAAGCAGCATATTTCCAAGCATGGGGTCAGACTATGTAAAGGCATTGGGATAAGAGATGGAATGTCATTTATGGGGAATAACAAGTAGGCCAGTTTGATTGAATTGTTGAATGTGTGAGTGAAAGTAATGAGGAATAAGCCTGGAATGATCATTGGAGCCAGATTGTAAAGGGCTCTAAGAACTAAAGGGTGGGGGAATTTTGCATCAAATATCTCTGATAAGAGTTTGATATCCAAGATACAAAGGGAGTTAGCACAAACATATTAGATAAAAAAAAACAATCGCCAATAGAGAAGTAGTCAAAGGATATGAGCAAACAAAAGAAGAAATGCAAATCATTAACAGTCACGTGAAAAATGGCTCCATCATTAAAAATAAGAGAAATTAAAATTAACCAAAAAACCCTGAGGTTTTACTTCATATACAACAAATTGGCAAAGAGGACAAAAGAGGTGACTGATACATGTTGGAGTGGTTGTGGAAAGACAGGTACACTAACATACTATTAGTGGAACTGTGACTTGGTCCAACTATCCTGGAAAAGCAACTTGAAATTATGCCAATAAAGTGACTAACTTGTTCATGCCCTTTGACCCAAAGAACCCACTGATAGGCACATACCTCAATGAGGTCAATGATAAAAAGGCTATGCTAACATATTTAACTTTTGTAGTAGTAAAAGAACTGAAAACAAAGTAGAAACCTGTCCATCAGGGAATGTTTTGTTCAGTTCTGTCTGACTCTTTGGGACCCCTTTTGGGGTTTTCTTGGCAGAGATACTACCATTTCCTTCTTCAGCTTATTTTATAGATGAATAAACTGAGGTAAACAGGTAAGTGACTTGCCCAGGGTCACATAGCTAGTTAGTCTGAGGCTAGATTTGAACTCATGTCCTCCTGACTCCAGGGCTGATGTTCTATCCATTAAACTATCTAGCTGTCCCTCATTGGGGAATAGCTAATCCAATAATGGTGTTGGGACACAATGGAATATTGTGGCCCTATTAAAAAATAATGAAGATGAAGTGAAGACTACAGAGAAACATAAGAAGACACATGAACTGATGCAAAACAAAGCACAAAATGAAAATAATATGGCAACAATGTACATGGAAAAAGCCATAACACAATAGAGCCAGAATGCTATGAAAGCATCAGGGGAAAAGCTTACTCTCAAGAAAAGCCATGTGAAATAATTTTCTTCTTTCTTTGCAGAGATAAGGGACTACAGTTGTAGAACTGAACATGTCAGACTTGGCAGATTGTCGTACAGTTTTGTTGAACTGTTTTCCCCTCACTTTTTCACTCGTTTGTTAAAAGAGATACCTCCCTAGGAGGAGAGAGGAAATCTAGGTGACGTATCAAAATATTTTTAAAAATAATTCCTTCCCTCCTCTCCAAGAGCCAAGATGGGTCCTGAGAGCTTCTTGGGTGGAGGAGTGACAGGGTCAGATCTTTAGGAAGATCAGTTCAATTGGCGAGGGATGCACCATAATGCCACTGGAGATGGGATGGTCTTTACCCTCACACGCACAATCACAGCATGGTCACATGGAATGAACATTCTTTGATTTGCAGTTGTGGCTGTCATCTTATGCTGTTTGAAACTCTTCAGCCCAGTCTCAGGGTCAGCTTGCAGGCTTTCATCAGAGTTCTCTGACTCACTCTTCTCCGGCAGCATACCCAGGTGGTCTATCAGCTGCCACTGTTACTAGTAGTCTGACTAGTGAGTGGCGTGCCACCGGGTCAAATGATACATTTGGAGGACTTCCCAAAGTCATGGTTTCTGGATTCTCTTTCTTTAATTGCCCTTTCCTCTGCCTGACACTCAAACACCTAGGCACCTTGCTGTCAATTTTTATACAGGTAAAGCTTGAGTTCTTCAAGAGTTTGATTGCCATTGACCTACATGACAGCTAAGCACTGTGCTAGGCACTGGAGGAGAGACAAAATTTAGCTAACACACAATGCCTACAATCTAGTAGAGGGAAAATATGGAAGAAGGATAAGAGTTAGGATTAGACCTGTGAGGGGGGACTTTAAAGGTCATTAATTCCAACTCTTTCATTTGATGTAGGAAAAAAAAACCTAAGACCTAGGAGAAGTCATACAAGAAGTAAATGGCAGATCCAGGATTCAAACCCAAATTCTCTCACCCCAATCCAGGGCCCTCTCAATGAAGTCAGAACTGTGCTTGGCCCCAAGTTACCAAACTGGGAACAATGATTTGGAGGCACAAGGAAGGCTGGTCTCAATGCCCAGTGGACAAAACTGACAGCAATGGGTTAAAGAGTCAGAGACATTAAGTGCTTACTCTGTGCCAGACCCCATGCAAAGTTCTGGGGTTACAAAGAAAAGTCATCGGGTAATCCCCGTCCTCAAGGAGCTCATGATCTAAAGGAAGAATATAACACATAAAAAGCAGCCTAAAGTGGGGGTGGGAGCTGAAAGAGTGGGTGCAAAGTGTAAGGATAGAATGCAATCCTGTAGCTAGGTGAGAAATGATGAGGTGAATACCCTGGGGGAATCTCATAAAATGGTGGAGGATTTGAGAGGAGCTCTCCAAGGTCCACCCTCTCCCCTCTCCAATCAGAAAGAAGAAGGGGCCCCAAGGGTAGGAGGTGCCAATTTCAGAGCTGATTTCTTCTTGCCAGATGATGAGTTTCTGAAGGTTATAAAGTCCAGGAGAGCAGCCAAGTGAGAAATGAATGTGCAGGGAGGACTGGTCTCGATAGAAAGAACTTCCTAGCAGGGCCGATCACAAGAGGAAATGGATGGGAAACACATACCCTGCCCCCAACCCCAATCCCAGGCCTACAAGCTGAAACTGGAGCAGCACGTGTTTGGCATATGGGGGGGGGGGGGGAACCTCTGATTCACACATGAGTTGGTCTTAATAGCCTTGAGATTCAGAGAATATTGTACTCTGAAGTTCAATAATAATAACAATAAAGAGCTAACATTTATATGGCATTTGCGTATGTTGTTGTTTGATCCTCATAACAATCCCATGGAGGAAGTGCTATTATTATCATTGTTTTACAGATAAGAAACTGAGGCTGACAGAGCAGCAAATGACCAAGAGGGCAAATGACTTGCCCAGGGTTATGCAGATAGAAAAAATATGAAACAAGATTTGAACTCAGACCTTTCTTATTTCAGGTCCAGCTCTTTATCTGCTGTCCTATCTAGCTAATTTGTGGGTAAGATATCTCTGGCAGCAATGCTCTTTTGTCATTTAATAATCAGCTGAGTGAGCCCAGGCAAGTCACTTTACCCTATTTGCCTCAGTTTCCTCATCTGTAAAATGAGCCGGGGAAGGAAATGGCAAAAATCACTCCAGTATCTCTGCCAAGAAAACCCCAAATGGAATCACAAAGAATCAGACACAGCTGAAATGACTGAACAGATGATTCAGAGGTGACAATGTACGTTTTTAAAAGTTAAAGCCTTGACATATGCCTTCTCTGTCCTCTCATGGCCACTCTCCCTGATGGGAGTCAGTGTGGTGCTAACTTTGAAGTCAGGGAATCTGGGTTCAAATACTGCCTCTGTCACTTACTACTTGTAAGTGTACAACTTGATTTTCACCAAGATACTTCCAAGGGCCTCAGTTTCTTCATCTGTAAAATGAGGGGGTTAGGTCAGATGACTGAAGCATTTCAGCAGAAGTGTGGATAGAGCACTGGACCTGGAGTCTTTAAGAACTTTGTTCAAATCTGGCCTCAGACACTTCCTTGCTGTGTGACCTTGGACAAGTCACTTGACCTCTGTCTGCCTCAGTTCCCTCCAATGTAAAATGGAAATAATAATAGCATCTACCTCCAACAGTTGTTGGCACCTAATGGTACCTAATAGATGCCACATAAATGCCAGCTATTATTATTAGATGAAAGTCCCTTTTGAGTCTAAAGCTGTGATTCAAACCCAAATTCTCTGATTCCAAATCCAGGGCCCTAAGCACCACCGTCATGCTGTTCTGCTCGGCCCCAGATGGTAAAACGGGGACCAATGGCCTGAAGTCACAGAGAGGAGTGGTCTCAATCCAAGAACTTCTGCCAAGCCTCCTCATCACCATCAGTCAACTAGTCATCCAGGCTCACTGACCAGTTTTACTGCCTCCAAATCCAGCCCCAATGAGTTGGCCACCTGTAGTTTTAAAACAAAACAAGGAATACCTCACTGCTGCCTCAGCACTTAGAAGACAGCCAGATGAGAGCATCAACATTGGTTCGGGGTCAGGAGACCTGGGTTCAAATCCTGCAGTTACTACTTAGTACCTGTGTGACCTTGAGTTAGCCAACTGCCTGGATCAGTAAAATGAGGCAGTTGATCTGGAAAACCTCTAGGGTCCATTCTAACTCCAAAGTCCATGGCAGCCAGGTGGCTGTACAGTGGAGAGAGAGTGCTAGGCCTGGAGTCGGCAAGATCTGAACTCAAATCAAGTCTCAAACACTTACTAGTTGTGTGACCCTGGGCAAGTCACTTGACCTCTGTTTGCCTCAGTTTCCCCAACTATGGAGATAATAGCGGCACCTACTTCCCAGGATTGGTATGAGAATCAAATGAGATTATAATTATAAAAAAGCATTTTGTACGGTGTCTGGCACATAGTAGGTTCTATATAAATGCTTATTCTCTCTTCTTCTCCTATGAGTTTACTGTGTGTGTGTTTGAAACAATTCTTTGTGCTGTCCTATAAAAATAAGTTGACAAATGTGCTTATCCTTTTTCATTGTTTTATTATCATTATATTTGCCATTGTTGTTCGGAGGACAGACCAGAAAGAGCACAGCAGAGCTGACCTGAAAGGGCTGTGTATCAGAGACTATCTTAACCTTTTTTTTGGTGCCATGGATCCCTTTGGTAGTCTGGCAAAACCTATAAACTCTTTCTCAAAATAATGATTTTAAATGTATAAAATACATAGAATTACAAAGGAAACTTATTATGTTGAAATAAAGATGTAATTTTTTTCTTATCCAAGTCCACAGATCCTCTTAACATCTAAGCCTGCACGAAACTGTGATAAAGACAACTATTGCATACAGTCACAGTCTCCCCAACAATTAATGACTGATTCAGGGCAAAAGCACATATGAGCTGAAAGCTTTTGCCCAAGGGGAGAGCAGCCTGTCCACAGCCCAAAAGACGGAAGCAGCCAGAGGAAGAGTGGAGTGAACTGGAGAAGTTGTGTGTCTCTGCCCACATGACCACAGAAGGAAGTCCCAGGGTCATGACATTCCTGAGCCCCTACCTCCTAGTTAGGAGAAGGGCATTTCCTAGGCAGTGTGTAATCTAACCTTCTAGGCATAGAAGGGAGAATTCTTGGGCAGTACCAACCACGGAAATTGTATTGAAAGGAACCCAGTGATTAGTTTCCATTTTTAAGAGTAACTCCAAATTTGAAAGGTTTAGGATCTGGCTTTCTAGAGAGGAGGGTTCTGAGCAATGTATTTCTTGGAGAGAAGAGACTTATCCCAATCCTCCTCCTCTTCCTCTTTATTTCAGAAGTAATAAGGGATTAAATACATGACATGGTGGTAATAAAAAAAAGCCAATATTTTTCCTCCTCCCATTACAATTAGAAGGTTAAGGAAATCATTGATAAAGTTGATTAGTGGGTGGGAAAAACTGGTGAAACAGAGAGGTGATTGGCAAAATTCCAAAGGGGAGGGATGTGTGGCTGTGGAGTTGATGAGAAAAAGGAAAGGAATTAGAGTGAGTTGTCAAGCAGGTGATCATTTTTAAGAGGCAATATCTGTCCATAAAAGTTTAACAGCTTATTAGGGTTAAGGTATAAATACTCACAAGTAGTTTAAAAAAACCCAGCATTTGTTCTGAAAAAGATCGAGGGGTTTTAGTGGACTGCAAGCATAATATGAATCAGCAGTGGGAAGTAGCATTCAAAAAAAAACCAAAAAACTAATGCAACCTTGGATTGCATAGACTCCAGGAAAAGGAGCTACATCACACTGTTTTCTGCTCCTTCCTCTCTCCCTTCCTCCTCTCCTTCCTTCCTTCCTTTCTTCCTTCCTCTCTCCCTCTCTTAAAAATCCTATGAGGTCTATTTGTTTTGGAGCAGACTTGTGATTTCATCGGAATTAAGAGCTCCTCGTTGAGTAAACTGCCTCCGCTTATGCAGGTCAGCCCCAGCTTTACAGTTTATAGACTTAGAGGTGCCTGGGGACACCCCAGAGAAGATAAGCAACCCCTTGAGTCACACAATTAATATGTGTCAGGATTTAGATTTGAACCCAGGTCTTCCTGACTCCTGGACTGGCCCTCTCTCCACTATGGCACCATCATCATAATAGTGCATTAATCTAGTGCTTTATAATTTGCAAAACCTTCTGCAAATATTATCACCTCATTTGCTCCTCACAACAACCCTGTGAGGTAGGTGCTATTGTTCCTATTTTACAGCTGAGGAAACTGAAGTAGACAGAGGTTACATGACTGGCCCAGGGTCATAGAGCTAGGAAATATCTGAGATTGGGTTTGAACTCAGGTCTTCCTGACTCCAGGTCCAGTGCTCTGTCAACTGTGCCACCTTGCTGTCTTTCATTAGGTATTACAAATATTATTATTCCTGCTTTATAGACAAGGAAATGAATGAAGAAAAGTTAAGGTTAATTTGCTGAGGGGCTAACCTGAAAAGCTAGTTAATGTCAGCCTTAGGTTTCTGAGTCCAACTAGACCTTATATTCTCTCATACCTCCACTGAACCATCATTCCTTGGAGGAGATTACCCAAAGCATGGCAAGGGTTGTTTCTCTAAGCACTGAAAATTAACTTTAAAAACTGAATTAAAGCCCAGTAAGTAGAATCCCTTCCATCCTTAACTGAGCTGTTGAAGCTCTCTGACATCACAATGCCTTGGCATCATTTAAAGTCAACTTTTAAATCTAATAACCTCTTTATTAGGAAAGCCAAATTTCATAATAGCTTTAAGCAAGGGAAATTAGATGAGGCACTCGTCCCCTATTCGAAGTCCCTGCCTTCATAAACTGAACCTTCTCTGCCCATCAATCCCAAGCAAGTCCCACAAAAGAGACACTGGGGTCACAAGACGATTATGTTAAGTGGCCCCTGCCTTTGATGTAGCCTATGTCCTAACATACACCTGACATCACATCTCCCACCTCCAAGTCTTTGCTTTGCTGGAGCACCCTCCCTCCCCTCCTCCATCTCTCAAAATCTCTAACTCTCTTCAATGATTAGCTCAGCTACCAACTCCCATGTAAGACCTTTGATTCCCTTCTCTTTCTCCTCCTTAGTGTCTTTCCCCCCTCCCCCCAAATTACTTTTTTGTTGTTCCCCCAATAGAATGTAAGCTCCTTGAGGGCAGGGACCGTTTTCATTTTTGCCTTCATATTATCTGGTGTAGAGTAGGCACGTAAGCGTTTGATTTATCCCCAAAGAAGATATGAGGAAAATGCACCCATTCTCTCTTCATTGGATAGTTGGACGACTGTAATAAAAGTAATAGCTAGGTATAGAGAACTTCAAAGATTACAACATATTTTAGATAGAGTATCTAATTTGATCCTCACAACAATTCTCAAAGATGAAAGCCTATTATCATAAGGAAATGGAGGCGGAGACAACTTAGCAGACCCTGAGTTGCACAGCCAGTAGGTATCTAGCACAGGATTTGAACTCTGATCTCTTTGACTCCAAGTTCTGAGCTCTGGTGTGGAACACTGTATATATTTGCAGACTTAGTTAAGATGTTATGCTGAATGACTTCTTTTTTCCTCTTTCTTTTTTATTTTTTTGTTACAAGGGATTCCTTGCTGGCTAGGAAACTGGGGAGGAATATATTTGGAAATGAAGGCAACATGAAAACAAAAGATAGCAATAATTTTTTAAAAAAGACTAAGTGCCTACTGAAATGAATGATTGAATTTCTTTTTCCTAGCACAAAAGGATTCCCAATCTGTATTTCTAGACACTCCAGTGTATCTCAAATAACCACCTTGAATACTGAGAAAAAATTTCAAAACAAATCTGAATTTAATTCCCATTCATTGATTTGTGCTAGGCAGCTCTTTCTAGGGTGAGGAAGGCTCATAAAATACAAACACACTGATACAGTACTGGGACTTGGGGAAAGCGGAGCATCTGTGGACAATCTAAAGAGCCAGCAATCAACCTGAATTAATTAAAACTGTCATCTTTTTTGCTGCCAATACCTTTAGTGACAGGAGACCTTGGATAACACCGGCAGCTTCTGGGAGGCTACAAAGTAATGGAGCTTAAACAGCTGTAATTGGGTGTGGAGGGACTGGAAGCCCAAAAGGAGAAATCACCAAGTGGCAGAGATCTTTTCAGCTCAGTACAAGCCCTGACTTCTTGCCCTCAATTTGTGAAAATGAAACCAAAACAAATGTTATTTTTCCAGAGTGATTTTCCCAGAGACATGCTTCTCTCTGTTCACACAGGCCCAACTGCACTTCTGACCCTCATCGTCTTCCACCTGATCTGCTCAATAATCTCCTAAATTGTCTCCCTGCCTCCAGACCCTTCCCTCTTCAATCCATCCTTGACTGGAGTCACAATGATCAAGCTAGTATGGAAAAGGTGACCATGCCACTCTCCCCACTTAAAAGGCATCAGTGGTTCAAATTGCTTGTGCCGTAAAACGTATGCTCCTCCTCCTAGTCTTTAAAACCCTTCCAACTTCTGCCTCCAGCTTTTTTGGACTTATATTATCCTCATTCACACATAATACATTCTGGCCACAGTTCTCCAAATTCAATATCTCATTTCCCACCCCTATGCATTCCTAAAGACCATCTCCCTTACCCTGAAAGATCTCCTTTTGTTCATTTTACAGCATGGTGAGATGGATATTGTACTGACCTGGGAGCCAGAAGGATCTGGATTCTAATCTTGCACGTGTGAGATGCTAGGTAAGTCACAGCCTCTCTGGGCCTCAGTTACCTTATATCTAAAGGGAGGCTTTAAACTTAAAGGCCTTGGGTCTTTTCTAGCTCCAAGGCTATGATCCTATGATCTGTTTGTCAAAATCCTCATCTTCTTTCAAGGCTCACATACCACTTCCTCCAGAAAGGTCACCCTGACCATCTCCCTGGCACTGTACTCTCCTGTCCATATTCCTGACCCCAGTTGAAGGGCTTCTGCTTCGATTTTCCTAGAGAATTTTGTCTCGATTTCTCCTTTGCCATATGGAACTCTCATTTATATAATTTCTTTCCTAGTAGAATGAAAGATGCTTGAGGGCAAGGGGGTGGGGAATGTAATTTTTTCACTTTTGTGTCTCCAAATCTAGCCCAAAGCCTCAAATATAACTGGATTGGACCAGATTTGGGGTTTCATTAATAGGGAACATCTCCTGATATAGATTGTCACTTGCTCAGCAACTTAAGTCTTAGAGAGTTACCTGGGGCACTCATCAGGCAACAAATATGTAATAAGCACCTACTATGTGCCAGGTACTGTGCTAGACACTGGAGAGCTAGTACTTGTCGGAGGCAGGACCGGAACCCAAGTCTAGGTTCAGATACTCACTGAGTAACCTATGCAAAGTTACTTAGCTCTGCCTCAATTCTTTCATCTGTGAAATAAGGGGATTGGATGTGATAGTCTTTTAGAGCTGTTCCTTCTCCAGATCTGTGATCTTCTTGACTCCAAGGCCAACTCTCTATCCAATAGATGCTTATCAAGCACCTACTATGTGTGAGACAGTGGGCAAGTGCCACATATAGTAGGTGTTTAATAATTATCTGTTAAATTAAATGACCACCAGGACCCTCCTCCTGGCCTGTTCCAAGATATCAGGACCTCAGGGTAACAGGACCCTCCAAAGCAGTTCCCATTAAGCCATAACATGGGACAGGAAAACTGCCAACAAGAAAGTTACAACGAAGACTCTCTCTGCCCCAAGGAATCTGCCTCCTGGGTCTGTGGTGTGTCCCCAGAGAACATACTCAGACCCCAGAAATACCAAGCGCACTAGAACAGGGCAGTTCTAGCAAGGGTGTGGAATTCTTGCCTACTTAAAGAGAAGCACCATATGGAAGAAAATGCTGAGAACTCACCTGTGAAGCAACACTGCGTCCTCAGGAAAAGGGAAGTGACATATATGTGAATGGGCGCCATTCATTTTAGGAAGGGAACCCAGGACCCCCAGAAGTAAGGTGAGGGGCCCTTTTCGGATGCCCAAGGGTTTATGGATGAAGCTGTTCTTGGAAAGACTCACAGGTCACCAGAGAAGGCCAGAGTGCAAAGGCAAAGAAGAGAAGTCACAGGTGGGGCTTGGAGCCAGCAAACTATTGATTGACAGAGCTTAATTGGCATCTAAGTCAGGTGAGCTGAAGGCTGCTGGGATATTTCTACAGAACAATCAAAAGTTCTCCCTCCTCCCCCCTAGAAGTATCATTATAAGGGTTAGGCTGGAACGTAGAGAGGCAGCAGTAAAGGAAACAAAGGCTTCAGAGTCAGGGATAGGCTGGGTTCTAGACCTGCCTTTGACAGGACTGGAGGGATGGCCCTTGGCAAATCACTTAACCTCTCAGGGCCCCAAGCAGTTCTGCAGGGGCTGATCTGCTTTGGGAGCTAAGTGGCACAGTGGATTTGGAGGCCAATCCTGTCTCAGACAGCAGCTCTGTGATCCTGGGTAAGTCCCTTAACTTCCCTGGGCCTCAGTTTCCTCATTTGTAAAATGAGGGAGTTGGTCTTGGCCTGTAACAAGGTCCATTCCAGCTCTAAATCAACTGTTCTAAAGTCCTGGTCTCCGGACTCAGTGGGAGCTGAGATGCCCTCATTGGAAGTTCCCTGATCTAGTGAAATCCTGGAATCAGTTCTAAAGCAATGGAATAGAAGGTAGAATGTCAGGTCCTTAAGGACTGTTTTGTTTTTATTTTTGTGTCTCCAATCTGGCACACAGTAGGAGCTTGGTAAATGCTTGTTGAATGAATGAATGTTAGTGACGTGACAGAAAATTTAAAAAGAACACAGCCTCCCTTCTCCCCACTTAAAAACGTTGCGTGGGCACGCACTTAGGTTTCAGAAAGAGCCAATTAGGTAAGGAGGGCAAAGTGGTTTAATGACTTTGTTTGGTTTCTTCAGACTTACCGGGTCTCTGCTCCTCTACAACGAGAGCCCTCATCAGTGGAGTGGGGGTGTCCTAGCAGGGGCCCGGCAACAAGGAGACCCCAGGATCTAGTCCTGGTTCAGCCACTAACAACTTGTTAGCTCTTTCTCTTCTCTGGGCCTTATTGTCCTCATCTGTAAAATGAAGATTTTAAACTAGATGGTGTAAGTTCATAGGATCATATTTTTTTTAGAGTAGGAAATGACCTTAGGGTCCCCTCTAGTCCACCTGCTTCATTTTATGGATGAGGAAACTGAGTCACAGAGAGGTTAAATGACTTGTCCAAAGTCATGAAGGCAGTGAGTGACAGAATCAGGATTGAAGGACCCTTCTAGCTGTATTTGGATTCTCCTGGAGAATGGAAGAGGGGGTGGTATTGCCTACTCAGTACCACCTGCTCCATCTTAATCCTTATTAGTTTGCCTCCCACAATCAAGCAAGAATTACTCTGTGAGTGCTGCCCTGCCTAGTTTCCTTATTTGTTCAGAGCTCTCTGAGTCATCTGCCTCCTGAAAACCAATCTTCCTTGCTTCCTGCTTCTCTTCCTCTCTCCCTTGTTTCCTCTCTTTCTCCTTCCCCTATTCTCTCTATCCATTGCTCCATTGGGAAAGTATGGAAATAGTATAGATACAGAGATTTGGTGGGCAGTTTAATTAATTTAGGTATCCATGGTCCCTTTTTCCTTCCTCCCTCCCTCCCTCCCTCCCTCCCTCTCTCCCTTGTCTTTCCCTTTCATCCTTTTGTAAATGAGATTTACTGTGGTGAATGGGTAACACATTTTAGAATGAGATATTAAGTGACATTAAAAGAGCTAAGAGTCAGTTGATGAAGAGTGGATGTGGGCTTCACTCTGAGATGAGACATTGGAAGCAAAGAGCAGAGATGAGTAATGTGATGTAATGCGCAGGTGAGTGGGATTACTTTCTGAATTATGGAAAGACGATATTGGGAGCTAGAAAAGAGCTCCGAAGCGGTCAGCCTTGTTTGATGTCTGCCCTATGAAGCTTGCGTCCTTCGGTCCCTATTTGAGTGAAATAGTCCCCAAAGGGATAGGGGAGTTCCAAGCAGAGGGGAGGGGAGGGATGCTCGGGGTCTACAGCGAGAGATTTGTGTGTAATTCCAAGTTCTAGCTTGGACGTTAACTTCCCAGTTCTCTGATACCTCAGTTTCCCTCTTTGCTTAATCAACAAAATAATCCACGAAGCTTGCCTGAAATACCTTTTAATGGACGTAAGTGTAATGTAAGCTCCTTCAGGGAGGGCCTGAAGTTGGGTTTTTTTGTTTGTTTATTTCATCTTTGTCAGCTAATAGGCTGAAATTGTCAGGAATCTGGCTATTTGAAAGACAGCCTGCCTCAGTAGGAGCAGGTGACCCATTCTTTGTGGGATATGGCAGCCAGCAGAAAATGTAAATACCGTCCTGAGCCCTGATAACTATTCATAAAAAAGGATATAATTATATCACTCAACTAATGTCCAGGCTATGGAGCGAACCTCATTGTGGGAAGAACCTCACTGACAATGCATCTCATAGGAGAGAAAAAAATAACATTTATTATGCACCTATTATGTGCCAGACACCATGTCAAGCACTTTACAAATATTATTTCACTTGATTTTCCCATCAACCCTGCAGGTAGGTCCTATCATTGTTCCCATTTTACAGTTAAGGAAACTGAGGCAGACAGTGCTTAAGTGACTTGCCTAAGGCCACTCGGTGAGTGTCAGGTCTCTGATTCCTAAGCCCAGCACTCTACTTTGCCACTCATCTGTCTCAAAATTAATTTCAGTTTAAGAACCTTAATTGTAGATAATGGATCAGTAGAAGCCATAAAATGTTTGTGTAAACATCAGTGCAGATGAGGATACTAGAATGTAAGTTTCCTGCGGGCAGGGACTTGTTTTTAAAGTCTTTCTAACCCCAGTGCCTACCACATAATAGATTAATGAATACTATTGATTGGATACTGATTGAATTGAAGGTTGTAGGAGACAGGTACTTCAAACTGGCCTCAGAAATCTTCACTGCAGCTCCCTCACTTTACATCACAGGAAACTGAGGCCCTGAGAGTGATTAGGTAATCTGGCTGAGGCCTCCCAGGTATGTAATTGGGGCAAGCCAAGGGCACCCCCTGATCTGGGTGCTCCAGTCAAGCAAATCAGGGGGTTTTCTGAGTCCTCGGGTTCCCCAGAGTCGAGCAGCACAGTTCAGACTTGATCGTCTGTCTCCTGATCTAAAACCAGGGTTATTTCTATTCAACTCATGGAGCCAGGAGCAAGGGGAAAACAGTCCAAATCTCTTTTTTCCCTGGTCCCAGCTTACTCTAGAGAAAAAACCCAATCCTTCTGCTCACCTTCACGTTTGTCCTCTTAGCAGAGAAGAAGTGGAGATGAAGAGAAGATTGCGGGTGAAATGGGGTGTGTGCCCAAAGGGCTGTCCTGTGGAAGAGGGATTAGGCCTGTTTGCTTGGCCCCAGAGGTTAGAATGAGGGACAAGAGGAAATTGCAAAGAGGCAAATTTCATCTTGACATGAAGAAAAACTTCCCAACAATTCGAACTGTCCCAAAGAGGCACGGATTCACTTGGGGAGGATGGGGGGTTTGGTCGACTTTCTGCTCACTGGAGGCTTTCCTGCCCATTTGTCAGGATGTAGCTAGCATTTGTAGAGCTCTTTAAAGTTTGCAAAAGGCTTTACGTGTGTTATTTAATCTAATCCGCATAACAACCCTATGAGGGTTTATTATCTCTGTGTTTGAACCCAAGAAAAGTTAAGTGACTTGCCCAGGGTTCCATCTGAAGCAGGATTCTAACTCAGATTCTCTGGCCTCCAAATCCAACACTTCACATGCTATGCCATAAGCTGGATCCCTTGTGAAGTTAAAGCCAGCATCTTTTTTTGGGGGGGGGGGGGGGGGAGGACGAGGATTAAATGACTAACCCAGGGTCATACAGCTAGTAAGTGTCAAGTGTCTGAGACCAGATTTGAACTCAGGTCCTCCTGACTCCAGGGCTGGTGCTCTATCCAACTGTGCCACCTAGCTGCCCCCAAAGCCAGAATCTTTTATAAAAATTATTATTTTTTTAACTTTTTTAGAAAACAAGAGGCCCCAAGAGCGCAAAAGGCAGCCAGGGTAGTACCCGGCTCCAGTCCCATCCAGAGCTGATTTACTTGTGGTTGGGAAATGCTTCTGGACTATCCCTCCCACAAACCCATTCTGTCTGGTTCAAGAGTAGCTCTCTGGTTACACGAAGAGTTTAGTTTGGGTTTGTTGCTGCTAGACGCTGAGTCAGGCCTTTTCCTCATAAATATTATAATCCTGTTTCTTCTTCAGAAATTGAGATTAATGATAGTGGCCTCTTCTCACAGCTGTGCCAAATGAATCATTAAGGTAATTCTTTTTCACACCAAGAAGGTAGAGTAGGTGTTACACAGAGTAATAGCCAGTATTTACATGATCTTATTTCATCCTCCCCATAATCCTGGGAGAAAGATGCTATTATTACTTTCATTTTACAGGAGAGGAAATTGAGATTCAGAGGCAGTAAAATGACTCGTCCAAAGTCATATAGTTACTAAAGATTCAAACCTTGCAAAATCAAACTCTTGGAAAAAGTTTCCATGCTCCTTCTCATCTCCCACCCACTACTCCACCTCTTTGTAATCTGGCTTTAAATCCTTTGCCTCCACTTTCTCACATCCCACTCACTTCTCCACCCTTTGTAATCTGGCTTCAACTCCTTTGAAGCTTGTCTCTCCAAGGTCGCCCGGGGTCTCTTAATTGTTCTTAGCCTTCCTTCTTCTTAGCCCACCCCTTCTCTCCCCACCTCCCACCTCCCCCAGCATACAGACTTTTAGATTCTCTCTGCTCTCTTCTGGTTTTCTTTCCCCCTGTCAGATCAATTCTTTTCATTCTCCTTCACAGGATTATCATACAAATCCTGCAGCCTACATGTAGGTATCCCACAGTTCTATTGGACCCCTTCCCCTCTCCTCCCCTCCTCTTCTCTGCCAGCCCCCAGGGGTTCAGCCATTATCTGCACACAAGCCCCCACTTCTACATATTCATTTCTTATCTCCCTCTGGAGCACCAGTCCCACATTTCAAACAGCATATCCCCAAGCCATCTCAAATTTAAAAGGTCCAAACCAGAACTTAATCCCTTCTTCCTTAAACCTACCCCTCGGATCCCAACTTCCTTATTTCTACCTAGGTTGTCTCCATTCTTTCTGCAGCCCAGGTTTAAAACCCAGGAGTCAGTCTCAACTTTCTATTCTCACTCAGCCCCGCCCCCTTCCCTGTATCCAATCAGCTGTTTTTTTACTCTCCATGGCTGTTACCAGAATTCACACCCTCGCCAACTTTTTTATCTGGACTATTCCAATACTAAGACTAATTGGTCTACTTCCAATATACCCTTGGCACAGCTGCCAAATTGATATGCCTCTTGCACAGATCTGACCATATCACTCTCCTGCTTAAGCTTCAGTGGCTTCCTGTTACTTTTAGGGTAAAATACAAACTGGAGAGGCAGAACCTAGGTAGTACAGTATTGGGAAGTAGTATAGCTAGCTCTCCTACAAAACTCCAAATGGATTGAGAAAATGCACCACACTGTATCCCAGTGGGAGAAGCCAGGACAAAGTCACGATGAATCCCTTTTCCACCACCAAGTTGGCGTAGGAAGACAGAAAGGACCTCAGACACTGGGGACAGGGTCTGACCAGGGCCAACTCATTGGAGCACTCTACCACACAAGGAAAGACTATACCCAAGGATAAGGAGAGGATGCATTCTATCCTAGCTATCTCTAGAACCATACCAGGGAATAGGTGCCACCTTGTAGCTTTGCCACTACCTAGTTATAGGTCACAGATCTAGGATAGACCTAGGAGGGGAGCTTCTTTCGCATGCAGGCCCTGGGGTGTGTGTACTAAGAGAAGCAAGTTCAGAAGCAGCAACAGTGTTAAGTAGACTCCAGGAGCAGAACAGGGTCTCTTTCTGGCTCTGAGCCCAGGCTGCAGCCTGCAGAGAAATAACCAGGGCAGGAATCCCAGACTAAAGGGGAGCTTATAACTCTGTCCTTCTGAACCAGCAGAGCTTCCCAGCTGGCTGGTAGTAGATGAATCCATCAGCAGCCTAATTGTGAACTTTCAGAACTCAGAAGGAAAACACAATCAGACTTTACCCTGAATTCAACTATATCTGGAGCCCTGAAAGCTTACAGGTCCCCAGCCTGAGCTGTCCCTGAGCTTACACAACAATCAACACCCTTCCTCCCAAAAAGCCGCAAGAGGACTAGCCCAGAATTTCTCCAGAAGTGCACAGAACCTAATCCTACCATGAATCTAAAGTCAGGGAGTAGGCTGGAAGAAGGAGCAGTTAAAAATAAGAATCCCATCATTGAAAGCTATTATGTTGATAGACATGCTCAAGACACAAACTCATAAGAACAGAATGATTCCAAAACACTTGCAAGCAAAGCTTCAAAGAAAAACTCATTGTGATCACAATTTCAACTAGAATTTCTGGAAGAGATGAAACAGAGTTAAAATTTTTTTTTGTTTTTGGCTAGGCAATGGGGTTAAGTGACTTGCCCAGGGTCACACAGCTAGTAAGTGTTATGTGTCTGAGGTCAGATTTGAACTGGGGTCCTCCTGAATCCAGGGCCGATGCTCTATCCACTGCGCCACCTAGCTGCCCCCAAAAAAACTTTTTTTAATGAAATGAGATCAATAGATGAAAAAACCGGAAAAGAAATAAGAAATGAAAGAAAGAATTAGAAAGGAAATTAGCAGCTTTTATTGAAAGAAAGAATTAGAAAGGAAATCAACGGCTTGGCACCTGAAGTACAAAATCTTGCCCAGGCAACAGACTCTCTGAAAATTATAATGGACCAAATAGAAGCCAATGGCTCTTTGAGGCAACATTAAAATAAAGTCAAAAGTCTGAAAATATAGAAGAAAGTGTAAAATATCATGCCAAAGAAATTGACCTCGACCTGGGGTGGGAATGGATAGCACTTGAACCTCAGCTGTCATCTGAACTGACCAAAAGAGAAAAGAATACACACACAGAAACATATACACATTTGGATTCAACAGGAAGGAAAAGAGAGAATTAGAGGGAGGATAGGTTAAGGGAGGGATTAGTTTTAAGCAAAGCAAACCCTTAGGGTTGTACAACAAAATAGCTCTTTCTGGAGTGGCAAAGAATAGGCATCTGAGAGGCTGCCTATAAACTGGAGGATGGCTACTACTAGATTTTGTACCTCCTTCCCTATTTGGCCAATTGTATTTTTTAGGGACATGTTTTCTTCAGTTAATTTTTGTACTTCTTTTTCCAAGCTATTGACTCCGTCTTGAATACCTCTCATTTCTTTTCACAATTTTTCTTCTACCTCTCTCATTTGACTTTTAAAATCCTTCTTGAGGGCTTCCAAGAAGGCTTTTTGGGCTTCAGACCAGTTCATATTCCCTTTTGAGGTTCCAGATGTGGGTTTATTGACAATGTTGTCCTCTTCAGAATTTCTGCCCCGATCTTCACTCTTCCCATCATAAGAATCTATTGCACGTTTCTTTTTACTCATCGTGTTTGCTTATTTCCTGGCTTTTAAAGCGATTGAGCTCTCCTGTTGGGGAGTAGGGGGCACTGACCCAAGCTTCTTGTGTCGGGAGCCTAGGGTCTGATCACTGGCTTTGTGTGCTGGGGACTCCAATGCTGGCAGGTGGAGGCTGTAGGGTTCTGGTAGCTTACTTGGTATTGGGCTGGAATCAGCAACACTGGAACTCTAGGGGTAGCATTGAATAGTCTGGCCCCTGGAAGTTGCCTGCTCACCTGGGCCTTTCCTTCATTTTGCTTTCTTCAGCTCCTTTCAGATGGATGTTGTAGGATGTTTCTCTGTCTGGGGCCCCTTGGAGAGCTTCCCAGAGTTTTGTTGAGGCACTGGGAGACTTGGTTGCTGTAGAGTGCTGAGGTACCTGGTGGTTTTCCAAGCTGGCTTCCACTGGTTCCCCTGCCTGTACTGAGGCACTCAGGGGTCCTGGTGCTGGTGTTTGCCTGCTCTACCACCTGGGGTTCAGGATCTCCCCCTGGTCTGCTGAGGTGGGGCTTTCACTAGCTTGCTGGGATGCCTCCCGTTCTGTACTGCTCCCCTTCCCTCAGGGCAAGAGAGGCCTTTCTAGTTAATCCCTCAAGGTAGTGGGCTATTGGACTGCTGCACTCCATCTTTTTTCTGGTTCAGCTGTTCCAGGGTTTTTCCTGGGGCTATATTTTCTGGAATTTCAAAGGTTAATAAGGGAGGGTAAGAGTGACTTACTTCTCACTCTGCCACCTTGACTCCCTGTTGAATTAAATTGAAACCCAGATCTTTGTTGACTTAGAATCTAGACCTCTATCCACTATACCATAATGCCTTAGAATGCCTAATAACAAAACCACAAAGTATAGCAAACATATTGAATGACAGTGAGGATCTCAAAAGATCTTGACAGGGAAGAGTATTAGACTGAATCTAAGAGAATGAAACTCAGAAGGGATCAATGTAAAGTTTTACACTGGGGTCCAAAAATCAACTTTATAAGCAAAAAATGGGGGAAGCATGATTACAAGCAGATGTTCTGAAAAAGAGCTGGGGGTTTTAGTGGCCTATAAGGCTGATGTGTGAGTCAGCAGTGGGATGTGTCAACCTCAAAAGCTGACTCGACCTTGGACTGCAATGAAAGGTAGCTTCTGAGAATAGAGAAGAGATAGCACCTCTGTCCTTTGCCCTGCTCAGACTACATCCAGAATACTCTATGGTTCTAAGTCCCATAGCTTAGGAGGGATGTCGATAGACCCAAAAAGCAGATAGAGAGCAGCAGCTGGCATGGTACAGGGCTTCAAGTCTATGTTCCGTGGGAATCAGCTAAAGGAACTGTAATGTTCAGCAGGAGAAGACAGAATTGGGGGTAAGGAGGGCATGATAGCTGAAAGGACTGACAGGTGTCAAAGGGTAATTAGACTTGTTCTCCTTGGCCCTGGAGTACAGAACTAGGCATGAAGAGTAGAAGTTGCAAAGAGGCAATTTTTGGCTTCAAAAAATGATTTTATTGCTATATTTTATTTTTCCATCACCTAAAATTCCTGCTCTCTCTCCATATTTTGCCTTGATGTAGGAAAAGTTTCTGAACAGAGCTATCCCGAAATGCAATAGCATAGGGCTGTCATATACAAAGGGTCCCTTCCAATTCTGAGACTCCTTGATTGTATAAGAGGACCTAGGATTAGGCAAATGTCCATCAATGAGATGCTAGATGGGCCCACTAGGGCCTGCGGGTGCTTTCACAAATTGAAAAATGCTAACTGACCAAAGGAGGCATTGCTGGCCATGGTTATTACAGATAAAATCGTGGATGGTGATGTGGAAAGATGATAACTCTATTACTCAGAGGGAAATGGGGGTAACAATGGAAAAAGTGAACCTTCCTCATTTTAAGCTTTTCCCGAAAACCAGCTGTTGGGAGACTCACTTCTTTAGAAAGAAAGGTAGGGCAATGATCCTCCCGCCACCATTTTCATGACAGCAAGTGGCAAACCACTCCCATATCTTTGCCCAGAAAACCCCAAATGGGGTCACAAAGGGTCGGACAGGACTGAAAAATGACTGAAGAATGACAACAACGTGGTAAGGACTTGATGGCAAAGTAGCATCCTGACATAGGTAAAAGAGGGCTGGATTTGGAGTCAGGAGACTGTGAGTTCGAATCTCAACTCTACTGTGACCTTGGGTAAGTCACTCCCCTTTTCTTAACTTTGGCTTCCTCATCTGCTCACACCTCCACCTCACAAAGGTTTTTGTTGTTGCGTTTTTTCAGTTGTGTCCCACTCTCTATGACCCCATGTGGGGTTTTATGGGCAAAGGTATTGGAGTGGTTTGCTGTTTCCTTCTCTAGCTCATTTAACAGGTAAGGAAACTGAGGCAAACAGGGTTAAGTGACTTGCCCAGGGTCACACAGCTAGTAAGTATCTGAGGCCAGTTATTACAGTTATGGCATAGTTATTACAGTTATTATATGGTTACTCATCAAGAATTTATTAATTATCTATTAGGTCTCCCGCACTGTAGTAGGCACTGGGCATAAAAGGAAAAATGAAACAATCCCGAGCTTATAACCTATCTGGGGAGATAATATGTAAACTATAAGCATATACAAATCATGTGGCAGGTAATCTTGGGCGGGAAGGTGGGCCCTAACAGCTGGGAAATATCAGGTAAGGCTTAGCATAGAAAGTGGTACTTGAGTTGAATTTTGAAGAGAACATGGAATTCTGGGAGGTAGGATTGAGAAGACACTCCATCCCAGGCCCGGGAAACAGGATGTGCAAAGGTTGCAGATGGAAAGTCACATGGGAAAAACGGCAAGAAGCCTAGTGTATGCATGTCTAAAAAGCCTAGAAAGTTAGGTTGGAGCCAGATCTTGAATATCTTTAAATGCCCAACAGAGGAGTGTGTATTTGATCCTAAAAGTAACAGAGAGCCACTGCAGTGTATTGAGCACATGAGTATCACAGTCATGGTACAGTATTGGCTTATCTGTATGCATGTTGTACACACTCCAGTAGAATGTAAGGTCTTCGAGGGCAGGGATTATTTCTGTCTTTGTATACTAGTGCCTAGGACTAACTCAGTGCCAGGCTCATGAAATATTTAATAAACCCTTATTGAGCTGATCTTATAACTTTTATCAATGAAGAAACTGATGTTCTGAGAGCATAATTGATTTTGCCAACATCCCACAACAGGAATCATTTGGGATAGAACTGAAATAACACAGGTCCACTATAAATCCTGCTCATTCTCCGCTCTGAGGTCCCTTTCTGATTGAAGTCTTTGCTCCCTCCCTGTGCCTCATTTTCCTTTTCTGTAAAATGAAGGGGTTGCTGGCTTCAGTGGCCTCTGAGGTCCTTTCTTTCTCTCCAGCTGAGATCCTACGTGCAATTCCTATCGGACATTATTCTGGTCAGACTCAGGCTAAGTGCAGAGCAGTGCCCGAGAAACCAGCCGACTGTGATGGACAGATCTAGATAAGCCTGGGGACTAACGTGGAGGCTGCCACCACTTCAGGCTTTTCCATTCAGGAGGGAAAACATGTCACTTCCTTCCGAGTTCCTGGCTGTGGGAAGCCCTGCTGTCTCACTCCAGCCATGGGGGAGGAGGCAGAGTCTGAGCCTGATTCAAAGGTGGGGCCTTTTGAATGGGCCCATGAGGAAGAACCCTCCCAGGCTTGAGCATCTGGACCAGGGGAAAATGCGGTGGACCGG
The DNA here is from genome assembly GCF_900497805.2 of Vombatus ursinus. Taxonomy (NCBI): domain Eukaryota; kingdom Metazoa; phylum Chordata; class Mammalia; order Diprotodontia; family Vombatidae; genus Vombatus; species Vombatus ursinus. The sequence goes on along the minus strand of NW_020954615.1, from coordinate 6,824,547 downwards.
GGGAGCTTGGAGGCAGACAGGGAGAGACTAGTGCTTTTACTGGCTCTGGCCAGTGTGGAAACCCCCACAGCTCAGACTCCTCTGCTTTGGCCCTGCTAATCCTTGGAGAAGCCTTATCATCATTGCTTTTCATTCTTTGCCCAGGACTCAGAACATTCTCTCCTTTTCCCCACCCCCTTCTCACATGCATAAGCCTGCTCTCCGCCTCTTCCCACCCCATCCTCCTCCTCCCCCTGCTTCCTCTCTCTCTCTTCCTCCCCCTTTCATCTCCCCCCCTTCTCCCCCACTGATCTCAAGGTATACTGGCAGCCCTAATTTACTCCTGCATATGAAGCTATCTTTCTCTCCTTCCTTTCCTCCACCTCTCTTAAAGAATTGGAGGAAATGTGCCTTAGAATTAATGGGGGGAAAAAATCCCAAAGAGTTGTTAAAACAGAATGAGATTTTTGAAGCTAGATAGGATTATTCTAGACTAACCCTGGCATTTTGTGTTTAACATGCGATCCTAGGCCCACAGGCTAAGATACTGAGCCACTCCCTGTTCCAGACCAAGTGGTTTGGGCTAGGTTCAGTGTTGGGGAGTCTGCCTGGATCACCAGGCTTCTTAAGGGTTTTTGGGTTTATGGTCCCCTTTGGCAGTCTGGTGAAACCTATGCATTCCTTCTTACAATGTCTTTAAATGCAGAAAATAAAATATATAGGATTACAAAGAAAACCAAAGGTTAATGAAAATAAAGATGTAATGTTTTCCCCCCATCCATAGACTCCCAGAAATCTTTTCACAGACCTTGACCCATTGGGGACACCAGGTAAAGAAACTCCTCCTGACTGATGAGACCAGTTAGGTTGCCTTTTCTAAGACTCTTCAGCTTATTAAAACTCCCACAAAGCACCCTGGAGGATTTTTACTTATATCTTAGCTCACTTCCAGAGTTTCCCCCAAAAAGGGAAAGTAAAAAGATATAAGTACATAATGTAAGTCAGATAAGCTGTTGTTCAGTTGTGTCCAACTCTTTGTGACTCCATATGGGGTTTTCTTGCCAAGGATACTGCAGTGGTTTGCCATTTTCTTCTCCAGTACGTTAAGGCAAATGGAGGTTAAGAGCCTTGCCCAGGGTTACACAGCTAGTGAGTGTCTGCGGCAGAATTTGAATTCAGGTTTTCCTGACTCCAAGCTGGGCTGTCTACCTGTTGAGCTACCTATCTGCCTCTGGGGTGAGTTATAGGTAGTTTTTTTTGACACATAAAAGAAAGATAAAACATAAAAGACTCACAATCATGCAATTAACAGCAAAACAAAACAAAAACAAAAACAAAAAACCCCAAACCCAACAATAACCCTAAAACAGAAGATTCAGTAACAACTTATAATGACTGTTACAATTTGCTGGAAGGCTGTGACTTTAACCTTAAAAACAAAGCAACTTCAATCATGCTAAACTAGGTATTTGACATTTCATCAACTCTGCACTGTCCAAACAACTACAGGTCTACAGCCTGACTTGGGTCAGTCCCCTTGGTGCTATCTTCTCCAAGAGCACTGGAATAGTTGGCAGGGATCTCCCCCCTCCTCCTTGCTTTTGTGATCCCCAACATAATGAAGCCCCTACATAATGAAAATGGGTTCTGGACCTCTTGACCTTACAAGGTCACCTCTAAGCCTGGACATGTCCATCTCAGCACACATTCACTCACCCAAGTTCAGAACACAAAGTATGCTGACAAAACAAACACCAGCAGAAGAGGGAAGAAGTCCAGGTGCAATTTCACCTAATTAAAGTCCCTGGCACCGGCGGCCACATGGTTATGTTTGCTATGATGCTGGGGTGGAGAAAAGCCAGCCCACTCTTCCCCTCAGTGACGCTCTTGAAGTTATATGATGCCACTTGGAGAATCAAAGAAAGACATTGAGTGGTCAATGGAATCTCTCTCTCTCTCTCTCTCTCTCTCTCTCTCTCTCTCTCTCTCTCTCTCTCTCTCCCTCTCTCTCTCTCTCTCTCTCTCTCTTTCTCACTCTCTTTCTCATACACACACACACAATATCAATATGTCCTACCCTGGCACTTCCATCATAGGTCAAAGGAGACCAAGGGATTGCTCAGGGTTTATCACCAAGTGCTTTCAGCATTGGGTCACCACATGCTAGAAGCAGATCCCCAAATTCCCATATTCTTGCCTTCCCACAAGGAGGAGCAACTCTGAATTTGCTCCAGATGGTGCTTTAGGGCAATTCAGCCTCTGCTGTATAGCAATCCTAGAATTTTGAGCCAGAGGGAATTTTATATGCCATCTATTCCAACACCTTTACTTCAAAGAGCAGGAAACCAAATGAATGAATGAATGATATTTATGAAGTGCTTTCTATTTGACAGGTACCATGATAAGTGCAGGTTATACAAAGATAAGTAAGACAGTTTCCTGCCCTCAAGGAGCTTACATGCTAATAAGAGAAAACAATACATAAAGGGAAGGTAGTAGGGCAGATTGGTGGCACAGTAGATACGGAGTGATGGGCCTGGAGTCACGAACTCATCTTCCTAAGTTCAAGTCTGTCCTTAGATACTCACTAGCTGTGTGACCCTGGGCAAGTTGCTTAACTTGCCTCAGTTTCCTCATCTGTAAAATGAGCTGGTGAAGGAAATGACAAGCCACTCCAGTATCTCTGCCAGGAAAACCCCAAATGAGGTCATGAAGAGCCCAACCAAACAACAACAGAAGGGGGGGGGGGTACAAGCGTGGAGGCAGGGGCAAATCACTTTTCCTCCTTAGGTTGAAACCAGGCCTCCACGACACTTCTGGGCTATTTCCAAGCCATGTGACATGTACCCCAGGGACCTGCCTCTTCCTCCTTCCGCCAGAGCCTTGAACTCTGTCCCTGAGATGGTTTTACTTGATTGTTTTTCTTTATCCCAAAGAAGGATTTAATCTGGAGGGGGTATGGGTAGAAAGAAAGACAGTAACAAAATCAAAACATAGTTTAAAAAACTCAAGGAGCTGTTGGACTGGGTTGTATTCTACCCTGGTCAGACCACGTCGATGGCATAGAGCTAGGGTCTAAGTGCCATATTGTAAGAAGGACATGGAATTGAAGAGCAGCTGGACAAGCAGGATGAAGGGATTCACGTCAATGCCATGATCGAAGGAGCTGGGGATATTTGGCCTGGAGGAAAAAGGACTCATGGGGAACCTGATAGTTTAAAGGATGTCCTGTGGAGGTGGGATTGGGTGGGATTGGGCTTGTCTGCTTGATGCTAGAGGCAAGAACTGGAAGCCAGGGGTGGAAGTTGGGAAGAAAGCGATTTGGGCTTGACGTCAAGAAAGACTTGCCTGCCGACTCTTAGTGTTGTCTTCAAAGTCAAGTGGATTGGCTTTGGAGGCACTGGGGTCTCCTCGCTGTAGGTGTTTGGGCAGGGGTCTGTGGCCACTGTAGAGAGGATTTGGATTTCAAGTGTGGTGTCTTCCAATTCCAAAATGTATCACTGAGCATCCTTCTAGGTCTAAACTAGGAGTAGGCAATCTGTGACCTCAAGGCCAAATGTGGCCCTCTAGGTCCTCAAGACTGAATCCAAACTTCCCAGAAGAAATCCCCTTACTGAAAGGATTCATTCTGTAAAACTGGGGCTCAGTCAAAAGGCCATACCCAAGGACATAGAAGGCCACAGCCTCCCCCCCTCCCCTTGCCATACACCTGGTCTAAACCAAGGAGCTTGTGAAAACTGGCATGAGACTCCTCCCTGAGCTTCTTCTTTTGTAGCCCCATTTTTCAAGGAGCTGCTGGGCACTCAGAGCCCTCTACTCACCCCTTCCAGCCCAGTCGTTTAGACATCAGCAACAGCCACCAAGTTCCTTGTTTGCCCTGTTCCTTATTTGGAAGCGCCTTCGCTTTCCCCAAAACATGTTGGAACAATTCGGCTTGGCAAGTTGCATGTCAACATTTCTCAACTCACAGGTCAATTGCATTGTTCAGTTCTCGAAGTGGCTTGGAGCTAGGAGCCTAAGACCGGCTCCCTCTCCTACCCTCGATACCACACACCCACAGAGTAGAAGGTCTTGCTTGTGCAAGGACTATTTCCTGCTGTGCTGACTCATCTTCTAGAAATGCAGTCTTACAGCTGCTCAGGGCTGCTCTTGAAGTGGTGATGGTGCTCTTAAAAGCAGGGTCCCTTTGAGATGAGATGGCAGGCTAACTTCTGCAAGGCTAATCGAATTTAGCCAAGGGGCTACTTGGAGTGGCAGATTTGGGAGAGCTGGGGGATGGAGAATTGTGGCAAAGGACGATGTGTCAGCCAGAAATTCAAAGGCAATTTTTCTGTGACCTTATAAGGGGACAGCCTGGGTGGGGATGCCTGTCCAAACTACGTGTGGGTAGGTGAGCATGCAGAAATGTAGCTAGGGAAATATACAAAATGATTGTTGGAAATTCAAGTTGTAAGGGCTCTCAGAGATCTTCATCTTTCCTGTGTCATGGACCTCTTTGGCAGTCAATAGCCAAGAAATACTTATTAAGCACCTTCTGTGGGCCAGGCACTGCGCTAAGCACTGAGAATACAGTCTGATGAAACCTCTGGATTTCTATGATGTTTTTAAAAGTTTGAAATGCATAGGATTACAAAAGAAACCAATTGTGTGGAATTGCAAACTATGTTGAAATACAGTTACTAAAATATATGAATTTTAAAAGTTCATGGGCCCCAAGTTCCTAAACCTGATCCAGTCCAATGCTGCCATTTTACAGATGAGGAGACTGAGGCCTGGGGAGGTTGTGACTTGTTAATAATCACTAAAGCTGAGATTTAAACCTGGGTCATAGGCCCATAGGATTTGGAGCTGGAAGAGCCTTTAGAGATTGAGTAATCCCTTTCCCCTCCCCCATCACCGTGCAGATGAGAAAACTAAGACCCAAATAGTTTGAATGACTTCTTCAAGGACACATGGGTTAGAAGGGGCAGGAACAGGTTTGGAACCCAAGTTCTTTGCTTCCCAATCCAGTGCTTTTCCCACCATTTCACAGGAACTGGTTTCTACTAGCCATGGGGGGTCAAGTTCAAGGTAAGGCCAGGGTCCCTCAGGGCCCAGACAGGATACCCCTTTCAGGCTTGGAACAAAGGCCTTCCTTTCCCCTAAATCTAAACCTAAATCAAAGGAAGGATGATTCAATTCACAGTTGAGAACAATAGAAAACCATTCTATAGCATTCCTGTTGGAAAGGCAATGTTGGGATGGGTGCAGGGCAGGACTTAGGGAGCTAGATTCTATTCCCCATTCTCACTTGTCGTGTACTACTGCTCTGTGACATTTCTTTCTGCGCCTCACTACCTGAGTTCAGATTCAGTCTTAGAAATTTACTAGGTATAACACTGGGAAAGTCACTTCACCTCTATCTGCCTCGTTTCCTCCTCTGTAAAATGGGGATAATAACATCACCTACCTTGAAGCCTTGTGGTGAATACCAAATGAGATAATATCTGTAAAGTGCTTAGCACAGTGCCTGGCACATAATAGATGCTGTATAAATGTTTATTCCTCTTCCATCTGTGAAATGGGGAGATAGAGCAGACAGAGTTGTTCTTGGAGTGAGGAAGATTTGAGACAGAATCACATTTCAGAGACTCACTAAGTGTGTTGCCTGGGGCAAGTCAGGGAACCACAGTTCCAGGGCTGGATGGGTTCTTGAGGTCACCTAGTCTGCTCCCTTCATTTACAGATGAAGAAAGTGAGGCCCTGAGGTGATAAATAATCCATAGGAGGTAGAATCAGGATTTAAATCCATATCCTCTGACTTCAACTCCATGGTTCTTTCTCCTATAACACATAGCCTCTTAGTGAACCCTGGGGAGCCTCAGTTTCCTCATCTGTAAAATAAGGATAATAATAATAGCTTGCATTTTTATAGTACCTTAGGGTTTACAAAGCATTTTACATATATAGATTTACATATATAGTAGAACACATATACACACATATAATCTCATTTGATCTTCACAAGTGTGAGGTAGGTGATATCAGTATCCCCACCTTACAGATGAGGAAACTGAGGCTCAGGGAGGTTAAGTGAGTTGCCTAGGATCACACAGCTAGTAAGTGCTTGAAGCAGGATTTGAACTCAGCTCTTTCTGAACCTAAACCCAACACTCCACCTACTGTGCTGTAGCCATCGCATGGCCCAGAATTGTGGTGGGACTCAACTGTGTATAAAGCTCTTTGCAAAGCGTACTCTATGAAGTGCTATATGTATGTGTATATATATATATATATATATATATATATATAAATGTATATGTATATGTATATACATGTATATATGTATATGTATATATGTATATATGTGTATATATCTATATCTATATCTATATCTATATATATGTATATATATGGAGAAAGAGACAGAGACAGAGACATTAGGAATCCCAGGTGAGGAAACTCCCATCGGAGCAGATTGGCACTTTCTCTGCAACCTCTAGGGTCAGAAAATCACCTAAAGTCCGGAAGGGGGGAGGGATTTGTCCAGGGTCACTCAGCCCTCCTAATGCCAGTGCCCTCCCTCTGAGACCACCCTCAGTTTACCCTGTAGATATCTAGTACTTACATAAGATTGCTGGCACATTGCCTTCCTCACTGGAATGTGAGGAGTTCCTTGAGAGTAAGGATTACCTTTTGCCTTTTTGCATGTCTTTAGTGCTTAGCACAGTGCCTGGCACCTGACACGAGTTCATTGGATACTTGGTGACAGAATGCTTGACACAGTAGGCACTTAATAATTATTTGTTGACTGCTCGATTTCCTGGCTCTGAGGCTCTATCTACAAAGCCAAGCTACTTCTCTATATAAATGTTTCATCATTATTGTTATGCCCTCTGGGCTCAGGGATACCTCAAGCATTTGGGGGATAGTGCTTGGAAAGTAAATTTGAATTTGGAAAGTAATTTGAATCTTCTGGGGGAGGAGTGCCATGAATGAACAAATGAATCAATCAATGAATGAATGAATGAGTAGAAGGTAAACTTTAGCCCCTTTTCCTAGAGTCAGAATGGTTACATCTGTCCCTCAGGATTTTAGGGGCACCCTAAAGGGTTTTGGGTATTGTTATTCAGCCTTTTCGGTTGTGTTGGACCCTTTGTGACCCCATTTCCGGTTTTCTTGGCAAAGATACTAGAGTGGTTTTCCATTTCCTTCTCCAGTTCATTTTACAGATAAGGAAACTGAGGCAAGTAGAGTGAAGTGACCCAGCTGACCATTAAATGACAAAACAGCATTACTACCAGAGAGATCCTGGGGTCACACAACTAGTAAATGTCTGAGGTCAAATCAGAACTCGGGTCTTCTTGACTCCAGGCCTGGGCTTTCTCCTCTGTGCTATCTAACTACCCTAGGGAATTTTGGGTGTCTTTTCTCTAATGTCATTGGCTTGGCCTGCCACTGGCTGTATTCCCACCAATGTTAGGTGACAGACCCCCAGTTCCATTTAACCACTTAACATCAGTTAGTTTTTAGGAAGGGGTATTTACTTCAAAGATATAAATAAAAACAAAATTGCAAACATTGCCCCCAGAGGGGACGTACTCTCCCAAATTCCACATCAGTCTTTGGGGAGAGTGCCCTTTTTTTAAAAATTCATTTTACATATTTAAAAATTTACATGTTTAAAAATTGTATTGTTGCAAAACAATACAATCTTAATTTTATTTGAATAGAATGAAATATGTGCTGCTAAATTTATTTGTATATATACTTTTATGAAAAGGGAGGGACATGATAATTTTTTAAAATTTATTTTTTAATTAATTAATTTTTCTTTTTCTAAGGGGGTTAACTCTTAGTTTCTAACTAGTATTACGTTTACTACATAGTATGTAGTACATACTACATAGTATTTGTACTACATAGTACAAAATCACACACAAAGGTGGCACATTGCGTACTGAGCGCTAGTCTAAGATTTAGCTGGGCTAGATCTCAAAAGTCACTAGTCAATGCTTGGGAATCGATGCTGGCTGCAAAACCTGGTATGGATTCAGTATCCATTGGCCTGCACTTTCAAGACTCACAAGGTCAAAGTCTGTAGATTAATCTTTCCTTAAAATGGAGAAGAATTAACAGTGAGGCAAGTAAAAAACTGAGGTTCATTTTCGTGGGGCCACATTGCCTTGGAGGAGAAAAGGTCCAGGACTTTTCACTTTACAGCATTCTTTTGCATTTTTTTTTTCAAGGAGTCCAACCAAGAGAGAGGAGTCAAAAAGAATGAACATTCAGAAACAAAAACATTAGAGTCTCAGATCATTGGTGTCAAACTCAAATAGAAATGATTCCCCATTATGGCCACATAATGAATTAGAAAACTACAAATTAACATTATCTATGTTGTATTGCATTTTTAATTATTTTTGTTAAACATTTCTCAATTACATTTTAATCTGATTAGGTCTCCTCGGGTAATTTTGAAGCCTCAGGTTTGACATTTCTGCTTGGGGTGATAGTTTAGATAGTTGGGCTAGTTTAGGCTCTTGGGCTAGCTTAGACACAGTCAGTCATCAATCAATTGGTTTGGTCTCAAAGGAGGGAACTCTAAAGATGGGTGGATTAATTTCCCCAGGGACTAAGGACCTCGGAATTCAGGGAGCTCTAGATGTAAAGGTTTGGGTCTTCCATCCAATATATTGGGTCCTTGTTTAGGTGGGGAGGAGCAGGTTGGCCACAGCTTAACAAGAAGGTAAGGTATGGGTGGAGGTCCCAATGGTTGTCTGGGATGTGAATCTGAAACAATCAGTAGAACAATTCCTCAACATGGAGGCCAGGGATGAGTCTGTTTATACATTCACATGGGCCATATCATGATCAATGAAACACAACATTTGGGAAGCGATATTGAAAGATGCTTCTAGGCAGCTAACCATAATCCTTTGGTTTGTACCTCTTCTGATTCAGGGGGCCTGGGAACTGAGGGTGTTCCACTTCATTTTGATCAAGAGAATTATCCCCACCCCCATCCCATCCCTTTTATTGCTTCTAGAGTAAAGATAACAATCTTCAGAACTGGCCAGCTGGTGCCTCCCAGGTGTGAAATCAGCCTTCTGGTCCTCTTCCTGCTGGCTGAATCCCCCCCCCCCCCAAGCTTCCCTACCGCATCTGTACCAGCTGCTAATCACTGGAGACCTTTTGGCCCCTCCACTCCAGCCTTTTGTAAGCTAAGATTGGATTTTTCTTGCTCTTAGGGGAGGAGAGGACCCTGTTTGATTGCATATTGATTAGTGTCAAGGGAAAGCAAAACAGGCACCTTCTTCCTTTCTTGCTTGGAAAAGCCTTTGTTGCAATAATTAATAATGGAGAAAAAAGATAGGTATTGCAGAAAAAGTGGCCTGTAAAATATTGATTTGAGAGCATTACCTCTTTGCTTTTCATTTAGGTTTTATAGCCAAAGTGTACACACCTTCATGTATATTCTATAAATTCCTTTTCAAGGAAATTGAAAAACATAAATTTAAGCAAAGAACTCCAGGGTAAATTGGTTTTTTGTTGAGAAGAAGTTCCTGGAGACAGACTTTGTTTTAGGTTTTATTGGGGGGCAGAAAAAACTTTTCATCCATCTACATGGGCATCATTTTTGTATTTTTGACTATTTTAAAAATCATTTATTATTATTTTACAGTTAACAAAAAACCTGTTTTTTTCTCCTTTTTAGCTTTATTGAAAAAAAGTCCCTTCTCCCCATTTTGTTTTTGTTTTTTTACAAATATGCATAGTCAAACAAAAAAAATTCCTGCATTGGCCACATCCAAAAAATTGTGTCTCATTCTCCACCCTGAGTTCATTACCTCTCTGTCAGGCTTCATCATCAGCCAGCTGGAATTGTAGTTGGGTATTGTGATGGTCAGAGATTTTAAGTCTTTCAAAATTATTTGTTTTTACAGTACTATCGTTTTTTATAAATTGTTCTCCTGGGTTTGGCTTATTTTACTATGCATTAGTCCATATGAGTCTTTCCACCTTTCTTTGAAACCATCCTTTTCACCATTTCTTCCAGTACAATAATATTTGATTATATTTATATTCCATAACTTGGTCAGCCATTCCCAGTTGATGGGCGATCCCCATTCTTCCCTACCTTAAAAAGAGTTTTAAATATCTTTGTTTTTCTTATGATTAATCCCTTCAATCTACTTTCCCTCAAACCTGTTGGTGAGTTAGGGGGATGCCTACCCCAAGCATAAGAACGCTTTCCCCGGCACAATGGGTGGATGAGAATAATTTGTTCCATGAAGGCGGTAGAAGCAGGTGCAGCGGAACACTATAGCTTGGACAGACATAGAAGACGCCAGGTCATCTACTGCATGCTGAGCCATCACCAGTTGTCCTGACTTTTGTCTTGCCACTGGACTTCAAATGACTTAGAAAGAGAGAGTGAAGCTCTGCCTCACTTAAATCACATGCAAGTCAGGAGAGTTGGTGACATCGTTGGTTCGATTTGAAAACAAAGGATGAATAAACTTCCCTCTAATTCTTCCACCTTTCTTCTCTTCATTCCCTCTTATTTCCTTGTTGAGTATCTACATACTGGACTGTACGGTGTGTGTATTCTTTTCTTTGATGAGTCCAGATAGAAATGAAGTTCAAATCAGCTACTCCCCTACCCTCACCTCCTTGTTTACATAAGATATCTACTTGTATGTCCTAGTTATGTGAGATAATTTCCCCTAACCTTTTTTTCAAAGTTGTTTGTATTTACAATGTTATTGTATAAATTTTTCTCCTGGTTCTGTTCACTTCATTCTGTATCAGTTCATACAAGTCTTTCTAGGCTTTTCCAAAATAATCTCTTTTGTCATTTCCTATAGCACAATAGTTCCATCATGCTTATATACCACCATTTTTTTATGTTAACTTTCCTTATATTCATGTATCATAATGTTTGTAACAATTTTCTATTACATTCATCTACCACAGTTTATTCTGCCATTCCCTAAACCAGGGGTGGGGAACCTGCAGCCTTGAGGCCACATGTGGCCCTCTAGGTCCTCAAGTACAATCCTTTGGATTCAGTCAAAGGGCAACACTTGAGGACTTAGAGGGCCACATGTGGCCCCAAGGTTGCAGGTTCCCCACCCCTACAGAACCATGAGGAACCCCAATCCTTTCCCATTCTTTGCTACCAGAAAAGTGCTGCAGTGGACATTTTGGTATATATTGGACTCTCATTTCTGTCTTTGACATTCCTGGGGGTATATTGTCAATGAAGGATCTCTGTTTTAAAAAGTATATACTTTTAGTCAATTTTCTTACATAATTACAAAATCATTGCCAAAATGGTTGCTCCAATTCACATCTTGTTTGTTACATTTAAATTCAAAGGAGCCAACGTTTACTAATTACCTATGCTAGATGAAGCAATGTATTGCATGCTATGAGAGAAAGAAAAATGATTAGACATAATCCCTGAATTCTTGGTGGTTACTGACTGGGAGAGATAATTAGCCACCTACACAAATACCTACAAAACAATGAAAAACAAAAGGTAAATGTCAAAAGAGAAGCTTGGATGCAGCTCACTAGGAGGGAGACCTTACTTCTGACTGGTGTCATTGGAAAAGGAAGGCTTCAGGGAGGAAAGACATTTAAGCTGGTTCTTAGAGGACCAGTACAAACATCAACCAACATTTATTAATAGCCTACTACACATCTGATACTGCTAAATTCTAAGGATACGAAAAGAAGCAGAAGACAGTCCTGCCCTCAAGGAATTTACAATCTAATGGCATAAGCAGTGTTTCAAAAGATAGAAATTCAGGTAGAGGGGAAGAGAAAGAAAGGAGAGCTGATAATTTAGGTCAACCAAGCTGTGGTCCTGAGGCTGAGGGGAGGGTGTCCCCTGAGACCTTTTCAGGGGTTCCACGAAGTCAAAACTATTTTCACAATATTAATAAGAATTTTACGTTTCTAACATGGTAAATATCACTAGCTATAACCTCCATAAACAAAAGCTCTTTGGGGGTTCACAATAATTTTTAAGAGTGTAAAGGGGTAACACATACTAGCTGTATGACCCTGGGCAAATCACTTGACCCCAATTTCCTAGCAAAAAGCAAAAAAAAAAAAAAAAAGAGTGTAAAGGGGTCCTGATTCCCAGAAGTTTGAGAATTAATGGTTTAGGTACAGTTAGGAAGGTGACCAGTGAATTGGAGGCATAGAAAGTAATCCATTTTGGTTTGAGTGTAGCATTCCTTTAAGGAATTCTAGAATGAATTCCTTTGAGGGAGGAATAGACTGGTAAAAATAGGTTAGGGCCATATTTTGACAGTCTTGAATTCCAGGTTAAGAAATTAGTTATTTTTCAATGGATAATAGAAGACTGTGGAAGATTTTGGAGTAGAAGTGGTACAGGAGCAAAAGAATCCTTCTGAAATTCGACTGAAAGTTCCTTGAGGGCAGCATTATATTTTGCCTGTCTTAATTCTATCCCTAATGCTTAACACATAGTAAATACTTAATACATGTTTATTGACAGGCTGACTTGGGTAGAATGTACCAGATGGATGGAGGGGAAAAACCAGAGTCAAAGAAATGAGTTAGCGGGAGATTGTAAGAGTCCAGGGATGGGTTTTTGAGTCCCAGAACTAGAAGGAGGACACTTGTACTAGAAAGGCATCAACAGATTTGAGAAATGTTGTAAAGGAAGCGGGGAGAGCCATTAAGGTTTGGGGTTGACCAGAATATAGAGCGAAAAACAGGCCCTTTTTTTTGGGTGGTTGTTGATACAAACATATCTATGTACGTATGTCTGCCAGCTATAGCAACAACCACAAAAAAGCCTGTTTTTTGTGCTATATTCTGGTCAGTCCAAAACCTCAAAGGCCTACCCACTTACAACATCGTTCCAATCTGTTGGTGCCTTTCTAGTGCCACTGCCCCGTTCTAGTTCTGGGACTCACCCCTTCCCTGAACTTGCAATGTCTCCCTAACTCATTTCTTTGACTCTGGTTTTCTCCCCTTCATCCATATGGTATGTATGTGTATATGTGTGTGTGTGTGTGTGTGTGTGTGTGTGTGTGTATATGTATTTTTATGTTATTGTTGTTCAGTCATGTCCAGCTCTTTGGGATCCCTTTTGGGGTTTTCTTGGCAAAGACACTGGAGTGGTTTGCCATTTCCTTCTCCAGTTCATTCTACAGATGAGGGAACTGAGGCCAACAGGATTACCCAGGGTCACATAGGTAGTAAGTGTCTGAGGCCTGATTTGAACTCAAGAAGATGAGTCTTCCTGACTCTGGGCCCTGTACTCTATCCACTGCAGTGCCACCTAGCTGCCTTCAAAAGAATGAGAAGATCTCAGTTCAAATCCTGCCTTTGACGTTTACTACCTGTGTAAAATTGAGTGTCACTTAACTAACTTCATTGGACCTCATGTTCTTCATCTGTAAAATTAGAAGGCTGGACTAGATGGCCCCAGAAATACCTTCCAGATGTGGATCTATGATGTATGTGGACTGGTAGGGTGGAGAGTAATTATCTTGCCTTCTTCACTTAGCTTCTTTTCTTATTCAATTTTATTTGCATGTGAATCAAAGAGAATCTTGGGAGGAAAAGGGTCTTCATAGCCTTACTCTACACATAGTTCCCATTGGTTTCCTTCTTTTGGGGGGTCAGGGAAGAGTCCTTGAAATGGATTTTCAAGGGCACAGGATTACAAATGGCAGGATTACAAATGGCAATCATAAGAAATTTTCCAACCCTAAGTCTGTTAGTTGTCTGGGATCTGGACTTTAAATGAGCATTAGATAAAATTGGGCAAAACAATGAGTTCCATCTTACCCTGAGGGCAAGATAGATGACTTTATTTTCAGTCTCTTTAATTAGGTGGGTGACTCCTAGGCTCAGCTATTGGCTAAAAGTAAGCATCCCACCTGTTCTAGGGAAATGCTTTCTGGCTACCACTCCTTAGTAGACAGGAGCAAAGAAGTAAAAGACAGCCTAGAACAGAAGATGTGGGGCAGCTAGGTGGTACAGTAGATATAGCTCCGGACTTGGAGTTAGGAGGGCCCGAGTTCAAATCTGGCCTCAGACACTTGAAACTTACTAGCTGTGTGACCCTGGGCAAGTCACTTAATCTCGATTGCTTCACCAAAAAAAAGATCAGAAGATGGTTATAGGAATTCCAATTTGGGAGCCCATCTTTCTCAATGAACCCTTGGTTCATGCCAGGTTGGGGGCAGGGGCAGGGAAAGATCTTTTAATTGCTATTACTTCTGATCAAAGATAAATCTTGGAGGGGGGAGGTTTCTTTTTCCTTGCAGCCTATGAATTTGCATATATATATAAAGAGAGAGAGAGCTGCATTTCAATATAATTTGTTTTCTTTGTAATTTTATGGATTTTTACATACATTTTATATTCTGAGAAGGGACCTTTAGACTTCACTCGACTGCCTAAGTGGACCATGGTGAAAAAAGGGTTAAGAACCCCCAATGGATCTAAAGGATCCTTCAAAAATGTGATGTATGAAAAGTTCAAGAGATATGATTTCTGGGTAATTGATCATTTTATTAATTATGGCTGAGTAATTAATAAAAGGATGGCTACTTGGCTGCTTCTGGTAAATCAAAGAGAAAACATAACAGGTCTCTGGAAGAGTGAGTGTTCCTAAGGAGGCAATCAACTCTGATTGGTTAACAATTAATGAGAATATGAATATTATAATGAGAGGTGGGCTTAGTCTATTGAGGGGCCGGAGGACATGACTGATCACTCAGTCCTAGACACAGAGACTTATTTCTTCCCAGACCACCCCAGTCTAGGGCAATCTAGACAGAACTGGGGAATCCACTTCCACTCAGACCTGTTTGCCTAAAACACAATGGACCAGAATTCACCAATTCACCTAGACTAGAATTTCTTTATCTTTTGTTTGGATCTAAGTTTTCCCATTTGGGTCAGTTTCACCCAAGATTTCATCTCATCATCAGCGTTGTGCTTCAAAGCCTGACTTTGGGGCTGATTTCTGAATGAGGAAATAGAAGGGGAAAAACCATAGTCCCAATTCAATAACTGATTATTAATATAAGAGAGAAATAATAATTTCTCTCAAAAGCAAACCAAGATCCTCACAAATGATCTCCCCAGAAAAAAATCAAAGCTTCTCCCAAGTCTAAGTCTTTGCATAGGTCATCCCTTATGCCTGGAATGCATTCTGCCATCTCTACATTTCAGAATCCTGCATAGCTCAGCTCACATGCCACCTTCTTTGTGACAGACAGGGGTTAAGTGACTGACCCAGGGTCACACAGCCTCTGTCTGAGGCCAGATTTGAATTTAGGAAGATGAGTCTTCCTGACTCCAGACTCAGCACTCTATCCACTGCACCATCTAGCTGCCCACCTTTTCTGTGTGAAGCTTTGCTTAATCCTCCCAGTTACAAGTGCTTTCTCTCTCTTTATCAAATTACCTTCTGTTATATTTCTCTGTGTATATGTTGTATCCCATCAATGGAATGTAAGCGTCTTGAGGGCAAGGGGCTGTTTCATTCTTGCCTTTGTATCCCTACCCTTATGGATGGTGCCTCGCATGTAGTAAGTGTTCAATCAATGTTATTTTGAGTTGTTGTCTCTTTAAGGTAAGAGTAGAGAGAACTCATTTCACCCCAAGGAGAAAGCAATTCCTTCTAATTTTGTCTTTGAGTTTCAGTCACTGCCCAAAGTTCAAAGCACAAATTATCTGTAGTGCTAATTGTCACTGTCATTAGTAATCTTGGGAATATCACAGAACTAGCAGGTGTTGGGAGAGAAGACAAGAGCCTAGATCCTCCTTTGGAAATCTCATTACAAGAGGTGGCGATGACTCAATAATTTACCTTTATTCTTTCCTTCTGGGTTATATATACTTATGAATAGCTAAAAAGGCCTTCATATTTTTTAGCACTCCACTAAATGAATCCATATACAGGAGTTTGATCAGTTATGGCCTCAAAAGAAAAGATGAATTGATTATAGGTAATATCTTCCTCCTTAGAAAAGGGACGTGGGTTCAAATAGTACTGCAGAAGCCACAGCAAATTCCAATTTGTAACAGGTTCCTGAAGTAGCTAGCTTTAATCCCATTTTGTAGATAGGAAATTGCAGACACGTATAGGTTTAATCATTTTTAAAAAGGAATTATTACTGTATTTTGTTTGAGTTGGTTTGGTGATTTCCACCACAATGTGGTGGAAAGAAGCTAGTTTCAAACCCTTGCTCTGCCATTTCCTCTAGGTGACATTTTGGGAAGTCACAGGGGGTTGGACAAGATCACTTCTGAGGTTCTTTCCTCTTCTAAATATGATCCTCCGATAAAGACCCTTTACAAACCCCTTTACTTTCAGACAAAAATGAGATAACATAAAGTGTTTTATAATCCTTAAATCCCTACATATATGTCAGCTACCATTATTAGATAAGGTTAGGATTATTCAGTTTATTATTATCAGATAAAATTATTATTTTTAGATATGTTTAATCTTCTACATAACAGAAACCCCTCAATTTGCCATTTAAAGGCCCTCACAACTTGGGTCAAGCAGAGTTTTCTAAGTTTATTTCACATTGATCTCCTTCACACAGACTACATTTTTGCCAAACTGACCTATGGGCTCTTCTCAAAGAGTTGGTATTCCGTTGCCCACCTCTCTGCCTTTGTAGAAGCTGTCACTCATGCCTAAAAGACGCCCCTTTCTTACCTCCACGTCTTGGAATGCTAGACTTCCTTCAAGGATCAGTTCCTATGCTACCTCCTGTGGGAAACTTTGATTAATGTACGTAATTGTTAAGACTCCCTCCTCATATTGTTTGCTTATCTTTGAATATATCATATTCTCCAGGAGAACATAAGCTCTATGAGGACAGCAACCTTTTCATTAAAACAAAATCCAGTGCCTTGTATTTAGCAGCTGTTAAATTTATGTTTGCCAAGTTGAATTAAAAATAATATGAAATTCTTGCCTTTGCATAAAACTGATCATTCTACATCTGGAATAGTGTGTTGTTAACATTTCTCAAACTGATTGGGCTGTAAAACACTTTTGGATTTGAAATATATGGACAGAACCTCTAAATGTTCGTCTAGGCTTCTTGGGGACAGCCTGGGCTAAAGGTAGGTTAGGGAAATCAAAATAAAAATAGAAAAAGTTAAACTTATTTTCCTACTGAAAATTTGTTGCATATATTTTTGATGTCCCTATAATTTCAAGTTAATATTATAGTGGAGAAATGAAACTAGAAGGGCAACAAATAGATGAAAGATGGAAAAGACTTGCAAAGGTTTTTTTTAACTTATAAATTCTTTTCACAACCAAGGGTGATGCATCCACTACATCTTAGCTCCAAATATGCTTCTAGAGGAGGAAGAAATGGTACCGAAAAGAACAAAGAAGGGAAAGGCAACTAGATCAGACCAGGCTGGAGGGAACTCATTTGGGAGGGCATTGAAGGAGTTAAGTCTTAAGTAATCTGAAGAAAGGGAAGATATCAAAAGCATGGGGGAAAAAACCCTTCTAACCTTAATGCTAAAAACAGGTAACCAAGAGAGCATCAGCAGCTGTGAACGGATGTGCCTACTTTCCCAGCACCGCACCAGTTTTAGGACAGTCCGCCACACAGGCACCAAGGGCATCCTGGACAAGGTTGAACAAGCAGGCTTTTGTAAGTGATACTCCACATTAGAACACATCGTTACCATCACACGATTAAATGAAAGACGCAGTGATTACGAGATCCCACTGAGCTTATTGTTTGGTGATGATAAAAATGTATTTGATTCAGTAGAACAAAATGCTGCCTTGAAAGCAACAAGAAGTGCCTGCAAGGTCCCTGCCATTCATCCATCCATCCATCCACCCATCCAAAATATTCAAGATCACTGAAAGATGCAACATCAAAGGTAATCTCATTCAACAATCCTCCAATAAAAAATATCAGGAGATGCACAAATCAGGAACATGTCTGCTTGACAAGGTGTTTGCTATTGTTGTGGAGAAGATCCAATGCCTCGTTCAGGTTGAAGAGGGATTCCCTGAAGTCATCTAGATGATGGTTCTGGTTGTAAATGACATAATGCTGATTGCATCAAGCCATGGATGATTGAAGATCCTCCTAGAAGAGATCTGTAACCACTCAAAAGAATTTGACCTATTTATGCAATAATAACAATAAAGTATTATAATATATAACATAGTCTAATTCTAATAATTATGTCACACATTGTGTAATAATAATGATAGCTACAATGTATGCAGTGCTTTGAAGTTTACAAAGTTCTCTACAACTATTATCTTATTTCAACAACCCTGTGAAATAGATGCCATTGTTTCCCCCATTTTATAGATGAGGAAACTGAGGCTGAGAGAGGTTAAGTGACTTGCTTAGGACAAATAGTTGGAAGCTTCTGAGAGCAGATGTGAGCTCAGATCTTCCTGACTCCAAGTCTAGTGCTTTGTGCGACTGGGCCACCTAAATGCCAATGTACACTGGAAAAACAAAGCAGATGAAGAATGCTGATTGTTCAGATTATGACATGCTGTCAGATGGACAATCCATAGAGATTGATAATCAGTATATATATATATATATATATATATATATATATATATATAATTTGTATGGACAGCTCATCTTGATGATAAATTGGGCCCAGAATTCAATAGGAGGAGGATAGTGAGCTGAATTGCCTTCAGGAAATTGCAAAGCTCCTTTAAAAACCCCAAACTTCACCCAGAAACAGAGACTAATTTAAAAAATGTGGACATTTAGCTGGTGTTGCAGGACTCTGAGTCATGGAACAGCATATTCTCTGAATAATTAATGATTAGTATAATCCAGAGGGTAGGGGAGAAGCACTGAGTAGATATGAGCAGGCAGTAACACATCACAGGGATGGAATTAAGAGGGAGAACCTAAGTAAAGGATATTGAAGAAAGGAATAAACAAAAATGATGGGCTGGCCATGTGGCAAGAGTGAGCAACAATCATGGGGTAGCCCATTTGCTCTGCTGGTACTTGGGAATACCAGAAGAAATGGAGAAAGTCCTCCAGTAATTAGAGATGGTTAGGTCCACCATCCTTCCCTCCTGCAAGATGTATTCATTTTCCCTAAAAGAAGACACAGCTGTCCTTGGGACCTGGTTGGCCTAACACAGCTTCCTAGTCACCTAAGGGTATAAAGGTCCCAGCCATGGGCTGTCTAAGCCCCTTGGACTTAGGTAGTGCCTGAGATCACACGAGGGGCCATGCCCTTCCCTGCCCTGCCCTGCTGACCAGATGCTTTTCCATGAGGAAGGGAGGGAATCATACCTATCAGAGCTGTAGCTAAGGGCTTCTGGATCCTTGATGCATAGCCTTGCTGTGTTAGGTTGAAGGAAAGCTCCACTTTGTCAACCATTCAATGCTGGATGAATGCCTTATTTCGTCCCAAACTGAACTTGAATGAAGAGAGTGGTAGCAGTAGATCTAGCCCTTCTATCTTCCCTCCAGACATTGAGTGCACCCCCGGTCATTAATTTAGGAGAGAATATGGATCAGAGTTGCAAAGGATGGGCAGGTATTGCTGGAGGCCATAACTGCCTCAAGCTGCTCACAGATTCATTATGAATGTTGGAGTGGAATAGAGGAAACATCTCTAGTCTTAAGATTTTCTCTCTTTACCTTGTATCAAAACTCAAGGTTCTGTGGTTTCATTTGGGAAACCCCAAGGCAAGAGTTCTTAAACCCAGCCCCCAAGAGTGGCTAGGTTTCAAGAGGTTCTAGGAATTTTGATGGGAAAAATGCATCTATAATTCAATATAATTGGTTTCCTTTGCAACCTTATGCATTTTATTGGATGCATTTAAAAACAGGATTCCAGGTAGCGGTCCATTGACTTCACTAGACTATAGCCAGAGGGGTCCAGGACATAAACAAGGTTAAGAAGCCCTGCCTTGTGACATACTGTTCTCAGTTTTGCCAAATAAATGCGACTCTTTTCAAGAAATATTTATTATGTACTTATTCTGGTTCTGGGTTATGCTAGACATGACGCAGGCCTTGCTCTTGAGCGTATTGCGCTCTAACCGTGGAAGGATAAGATAGATTCAAAGCAAAGTGTTTGGGAAAACAAAATGTAGAGGAAGAGGTCCCTTTGGTATTGTGCATGAGAACACACCCCAAAATCTGAGTTTTAGAAAGAAATTTATTAGGTCATTTGGTAGAGGGAGAGAGAGCCAGAAAGAAGGGGTGGTTCCCTCTCTAAGTCTTTGTGAAGTTACATATAGAATTTGGACAAGGGTGGAAGAACTTTTGTCTGGTTGGCTTCATGTAGGCAGTAGAAGGTCTCCAAGAGAAGGGCAGTTTGAGATGTATATCAGTCCTTCTCATGAGCTCCTCACAGAAGCAAAGAAGTAAGGGAGGATGTGAAAGGCAACCTTGGTTTATGTCAGAACATTGAGGCATGGGAGAATGTGACAGAAATAGGATGAGCAGGACCACTGAACATTTGGAATAGAGTCAAAGGGATGAGGAAGGTATGAGGGGAGCTAGACCATTTCTGGAGAAAGTAGCTTCTTGTCTTCCAAAGAATGGTGAGATGTATCTACAGGTAACCCAAGATAGGGGGTCCTCTCATAACAGAGGAAGAAAAGAAAAGTAAAGGGTCTTGGTGATTCCCTGACGAGATTCACAGAGGCACCCATTTGTTAAGGTGCCATAAACGATAGATATTTGTTGTCCTGCTGGGGCAGCTACCTGGGATGGTGTATTGACCCCTCCCCACCCCCCATTACTTGTCAAAGCTGACAGTCACTACAGATTCTTTGTGTACATAGTGACTCATAGGAAGAAAGGAGGATGGGACAAAAACTAGCAGAAGGAACCCAGATTTCATCACTGCTAAGGAATATGAAGTCCTAGGCAAAAAAAGAAGACTTTAGGGGCACAGGTGGTACATTCATTACTGCTGCCAAATGCAAATGAGGAACGAGGAAGTCGATTTGGGAAACGAACAGTTGGCTACAAAATGGTGTCTGAGAACGGGATTTGCATTTCTGGACTAAAGTTTAAAATAGGGAACTGATAAGATGTTTGTCAGAGACGGAGTTCAGTTTGGGAATCTGATCACAGATGAAAATGGAAGGAAAAAACAGGCCCTACAGATCTGCCAAGCCAATTACCATAGAGAGCAGTGGGAACCACACGTTTCCAAGAGGGGAATCACTGATAAATTCCAGGCCTTCAGACATCTCTATGCAAATGTACAAAAGTATGTTTAATTGAAGGCTGACTTAGGGCTTTTTGAGCTTGGACATCTCCAGCCATGACATCAGTTGGGCCATCATTGCCACTCCCTTCCTCCTGGAAAAAAATGTGCTCTGCCCCAAAACCACTCCGGGTTTTGATTCGCCAGCTTTGGCTATATCTTGTTCATGATTTCCAGGCCTTCTCAGAACTTCCTGGACATCTCCAGCCATTCTCCACCCTGCCCCTCTTTCCAGCACTCCTTCTGTGCTGTTTTCCCTCATTATAAGGTGAACTCCTCGGTAGAGACCACCTTTCGGCTTGCATTGGTAGCTCTAGGCTTTTAGCACAGCGCCTGACACGGTAAATGCTTAATCAAGTCTCTTTCCCTTCCCTTCCCTTCTCCAAGGGAAAATCTTGGATTAAGTTCTTCAGGAAAGGAAATGAAGAAAGGAACAAGAAAAGAAGGCAGAGATAAGAAGCATAACAAAATAGTATTGTTCCTTCCTTGCCCTTATTTTGTATTCTCTCTGCCTCTGTCTCTCTCTGTCTCTGTTTCTCTATCTCTGTCTCTCTTTAAGGAGGCAAATTTGACCTGTGAAATTTCATTTATATGAGCAACAGCATAGATTGGAAAAAAGCGAAAGGTAATCTAAAATCTATTCATTCATCCATGTATGTATCTTAGATATATATGTATCCAAAATCTATCTCATAGATGTATATTTTTTTCTTAAATTTCGGATTTTATTTAGAGACCTTCACATTCACGTAGAGATGAGGACACACACACACACACACACACACACACATACATACATACATACATACATACATACATACATGCATTTATATCCCCAGATGTCTATAGTGTGCCTGGCCTTGAACCAATCCATCTAAGCTCAACCCTTCAGTCAGGTGTGGGTTGGGGAGGGGGACAGGGGAAGGGAACTTGCAGATAGGTTTGGGATTGCTATTCATGGTGGGGGGGTAGAAAAGCCCTCATGTTGGAGCTAGATGACCTTGGGTCTGGGTACCAAGCCTATCACTCGGGAGCTTTGTGACCTGGAACAAATTTCTCATTCTTCTTATCTGTAAAATAAAGGGTTTAACTATGTAATCGCTAGGGTCCCTTCCAGCTGTCAAATCTGTAAGATTGTGACAACCTCTCTGAGTTTCAGTTTCTTCATCTGCAAAATGGGAATGCTTAATACTTCCTCCTTCTCAGGGTAATTTGTTATGTCTGCTTTTGATTCTGCCTTGTGATTTCCTTGGTTTGGGACATTCTCTGTGTCTCAAGCAGACTGACAGATGGATGGGAAGCCATTGAGAGTCAATTTAGAATAGTTTGGGGCACTGAGAGGTTCAGGGCCTTGTCCAGAGTGACACAGACCATATACATGGATAAATGAATAAACATTTATTAAGTGATTACTAGGGGCCAAGACTAGGGATACGATATGAAAACGAAGACAGATTTTGTGCTCAAGGATCTTACATTCCAGTAGAAAGAGACAACACATAGAATAATGATGACCAGGGACAGAGATCTAATTTGGCAAGTTACAAGGATGGTGAGTGGAGCCATAAGGATAGACACTGGGCCTGTGATTTCATTGACATAGGGGACCCAAAGGTCCCCAGTGCTCCTTCTCTGCAGCTATTGTCTTAGGGAGCTGCCGGCTACACTGAGAAGTGGGGAGGGTCACACACTCAGCTGGAATAAGAGATTGTCCTCGGATCCCGATTTTCCCGGCTTTGAGCCCAGCTGTCTATCTGCTGTGTCTTGGGCACTGGAGTTCTATGGGAGTAATAAACCTTTTCTAGTAGTGTTGATTATGGTTCTAGAAGTGAGTAGCAGGGGTGGGTTTCAGGGGATTTACATGAAGCATCAAGATGGTGGGTAAGAATGCAGCTGGGGAATAATGGGAGACGTGGTTGGAGCCTGCCACACTAGGTTCAAATTCTGCCTCTGAGGCTTGCTGCCTGGGTGACGCTGGGCCTCAGTTGCCTCATCTGGAAAATGAGGGAGTTGGATTAGCTGGCTTCCCAGGTCCCTTCCAGCTCTGGACCAATGATCTTAGAAGCCTAGAAGACCCTCCCAAAGCAGAACATGGGGGATCTCTGGGGCCAGTGTCAGAGCAGGGCTCGGACCCAGGTTTTTCTGACTCCAAAGCTGTACCTGTCTCCACTAAACCCATCATCCCTCTCAGAGGGGAGTTTAGAAGAAAACTTTCATGTGCTGTACAAATATGAGTTTTATGATATTATAGAACAGCAATAACATAAGTGAATAAATAAAGCATTTGTTAAGTACTGACCGTGTGTAGAGCACTGTGGATACACAAAGCAAAGCAGAGACAGTCCCTGCTCTCAAGGAGCTCACCTGCTGAGGGAGAAGACCACACATATGGAAATATTCAGCCAAAGTCAAGTGGAAAGGTACCATGGTCCTTAGGACACAATGACAAAGTGGATGGCCCAGCCTCTTCTTTCATGTCATTTCTACTGATAAAATCATATCCGTTTCTGATGTTGAACCATCTGACAGCGCCTAAGACTTTGGTGGCAAGAATTTTCCTTTCTGGAATGAGTATATCCAATGTACAATTATATATGATGAAGCCTTTCCTGATACCCCCTCCCAATTTCCTTCTTTTTATTGTTCATATGTTTTGTTTTTATTAATATATATCCATGTTGTCTTCTCTATTAGAATGTAAGCTGTTGTATGCTCAGTGCTTAGCACAGTGCCTGGAATACAGAAGGCACTTAATCAATGTTTGAGGAATAATTTTGTCGTTACTGATTTTTCCATAGTTAAGTATTTAGTTTATCTCTTTTCTTCTCTGTATCTTCCTCTCTCTGCCCACCCCTTGTATAGCTACTCCTCTATCAGTAATCCTCCCTCTATCCCAAGACTGGAGCCTCATGCAGACCCCAGAACATTGGTTTTTTATTTTTTTATTTTTTGCCAAGAAGGAAATGTCAGGGTATGGGTAGTGGGGTCTAGACTTAGGATTTTGTTGGTGTTGGCGACTCCCAGTGTGGATATTCCATTCACTAATACAGATTGACAACTCAATTGGAATTTACAGCCTTAGAAAGTTCTCTAGGGGCACTGAGAGATAACATGCCCAGAACTGCTCAGCCAGTATTTGTGAAGGACAGAAGCAGACCTGATGGGCCTCAGGCGATAGGAGGCTTGAGTGGTCAAATTCTTTCGAGGCAGATTCCCCTGTACCCTTACATTTTGGGGTTCCCAGCACCTCAAACCACAACAAATCCGTGTCTTCCCGGCTCCAAAGCTATGACTCTAAGTGAAATGCTATGAAGCTTTCCCCACGTTCATGAGATGTGAGGATCACAAAGGCCCCTGCACTGGGAGATGTGACCCTACACACAGTGGACGGAGGGCTATGTCTAGACTTAGATGAGGCTGAGGCTGAAGCCCTGGGGCTCACATGTCCCGGCTGTGGGGTCCTGGGGACTTCACATAACCTCTTGGAGCCTCACTTTCCTTATTTGCAAAATGGAGAAAATAACACTCACATGGAGCCCTTAGCAGACCTTAAACCTTTTCTAGTATTGGGAGTTGTTATTGATCTAAAGCAGAACTCGTTACCTGCCTCTGTGAAGCCCTGGGCTTACACCTTAGTTTCCACACACAGTGTGTGCTTTCTGCCAGGCCAATTGCTTTTCATAGTAAAAGTATTAGCTTTTAATAGTAATAAGGATGAGATCTGTGATTTCATAAGTACAAGGAATTCCTGGATGAGGAAAATCCCTCCACCTGTGCAGGTTGGCACCTTCTTTGCAACTTATAGTCTTAAAGTTACCTAGAGCAGTGAGAAGCTAAGTGACCAACAATAAAATGTGCTATACTTAGTGACAATAAATATTTTAATAACATTAAAAAAAAAGTGAAGTGAGTGACCTGGTTTTGTCACAGTTCCTCCTCTCCCCTTCCTTCTCCTTCCCTTCTCTTCCTTCTTTTGAGGCAAGCAGACCGTCCATAGTACTATGCTGCCCCTCACAAGCAATTATAATGATAATAACAAGGCAGTCTGGTATGATGGATAAAGGTTTGCCCTTTGCTTCGGGAGGATCTGGGTTCAAGTTCTGCCTCTAACATACACTAGCACTAGCTGGTGGGTATGGCACCCAACCTCCACACTTCCCCGGGTGTGCCCGTCTGCAATGGCAGAAGGAGTTTCTGCACTAAGACCTCTCTCTATGGATGAAATCACAAGTCTGGACCCAAACAAGCCAAGAAAATGATAACAATAAGAAATGACACACATAATACTTTACAGTGTACAAAGCGTTTCAAATCCACCGTCCCATGGTGTCCCGTGTATTTCACATCTGACAAAATAGTGTAACTGTCTTTGCCTTCCTTAAGTCATGGTGATGCTGGAAGACCAATTAAATGATGTCTGTAGTGTGTTCCGAGCTCTTTGGGGAAAGGCACTATATAAATGCAAGACGTTATTCTCTGGGAACGTCCTGTGCTCTCCTTTAGGTCTGCATGTCCAACCTGCACTGGAAAGTCGGAGCAGCTGTTGCAGGCTTGTGTCCTGGCTGACTCATGCTGTGACCTTGGGAAAGTTCCTTTGCTTGCCTGTCCTTTGACGTCTCCCTACCACCCAGGGAAAGAGAAAGAATGAGACTTTCTCCCTTTCGAAGAAATGGGGGTGAAAATGAGTGAGCAGATTCTTATGAAGTATAAGTTTGGGCCCGAGTTTGCCCCCAGCAGACAGAGGAGTATCTATGGTCTTTAGACATCCAGATAGAAGCCACCATCCATAATAAGAAAGAGGGGCTGGCAGGGTGGGGTGGGGAGAGGGTGCCAGACAGCAGAAAAAGCCTTTGCCCAATGAGGTCATTCACATTCATTAGAATCCCCCCTTATCCTTCCCCCCCTTCCTTTCCCACCTCCCCCTTTGTGGATTCCATTCTCTACATCTGGGATGTCTTTGCTTTCTTTGGCAATCCTACGAATCTTTTCTAGTGATAGAGTTTGTTTTTATGTCACCTTCATTTCTAAATGTATCCCTTCTCCTTCCTCCCCTCTTCCCCACTGAGTCATCTCTTGTAACAAAGGGAAAAAAAAAGCAAAAAAGCAGTTCAGCAAAACTTATCAGTGTATCAACCGAGTTGGACAGAATATATGACGTTCTGTAGCCATAACCTCTCACCTTTGCAAAGAAGAGAAGAATGTCTGTTTCTTTTTCTTTTGGGGGGGCCAGGCTTGGTCATTATGATTCCTATAGAATCATAAGCTCAGAGATCCAAGCTCAAATGGGGCTCAGAGGTGGTTGGGTCCAACCCTCTCATTTTACAGATGGGGAAACTGAGGCCCAGGGGGTGAAAAGATTTTGCTCAGAGTCATATACATGGCTAGTATCAGAGGTGGGATTTGAACCTAGGTCTCCTGATTCAAGTCCAGAGCATCACCCGTTATGCCAGGCTGCCTCTTAAGTCTTTCAAGGTCCTAGCTCAGGTGCCACCAGCTCCCTGATCTATCCCAATGAAGAGGGAGCTTATCCCTCTATTTTTGTCAAAGAAAATTTTATTGATATGTTTCTGGACAGGACAAGCAAAAGACATGAGCCTTGGATGACTGATCAGAAGACTGGAGTTCCAGTGCTGGCTTAGTTGTTTGCTGGCTCTGTGATCTATGAACTCTGGCCTTTCACTTTCACTTTCTAGGGGTGGGGAACCTGCAGCCTCAAGGCCCCATGTGACCCTCTAGGTCCTCAAGTGCAAGTCCTCATAAATTCAGTCAAAGGGCTGTACTTGAGGACCTAGAGGGCCAAATGTGGCCTCGAGGCCACGGATTCCCCGCCCCTGAAATATTAGTCACTTAACCTCTTGGAGTGTTGGTGTTAGTAGAGAGAGCACTGCCTCTGGAGTCAGAGGTTCTGGGTTTGAATTCTATTTCTGACCCCGTTGCTCCCTGAGTGACCCAGAGCAAGTCACTTAACTTGCCTGGGCCTCAGTTTCCATATCTGTACAATGAAGGGGTTGGATTAGATGAACCTTAAGATCCTTTCCAGCTCAAAATCTATGCCCTTAGGATTATTCATGACACCTGCCCTGTCTACCTCAGAGAGGTGCTGTAGAGATCTGGGGAAAAAATAAAGAAAAAAGTTCTTTAGAAGTTATAAAGTTTGATGTGAATGTGAGGTATTGGGGGGGCATGGAGAAGGTAGAGTGGAAAAAATTAGGAGAGACTGAGATTTGAATACTACTTTTAATAATTACTAGCTTTATACCTGAGTAAATCCATTTGTAAAATGAGAAGAATAAGCTTACTGGGTTGCTTTGGGGACCAAATGAGAATGTATATAAAGTAAAACATCAGATCACCATATAAATGCCAACTATTATTATCACTATTACCTTTATTGTTGTTATTATTATTTTAAGATTTCAAGAGGAGCCACAATATGTGGAAAACAGAATGAACTAGGAGTCAGGGAGATCTGGATTCAAATCATACCCCTGCCTTACTTGTGGCGTGACCTTGGGCAAGTCACTCAACAGTTCTGGGTCTGTTTTTTCATTTGTAAAGTGGGAATTTGTTGAGTCATTTTTTTGATCATATCTGACTCTTTGTGACCACATTTGGGGTTTTCTTGGCAAAGATAATGGAGTGGTTTACCATTTCCTTCTCTAGTTCATTTTACAGATGAGGAAATTGAGGCAAACAGGGTGAAGTGACTTATTCAGGTCACACAGCTAATAAGTGTTTGGGGCCAGATTTCAATGAGGAAGATGAGTCTTCCTGACTCCAGGCCCACTGTGCCACCTAGTTGTCCCCTAATGAGAACAATGAAACCCATAGGGTTCATCTCATGAAATTGTTATGAGTCTCAAATGAAATAAATGTAAAGAGTTTTACGAATATTTTTCCTTTTTTTTAAGTTTTACAAATTTTGAATAACTATTTAAATATCAGTTATTAGGATAGATATCCAGAATTGCAAAATTCGAGAACTGGAAGGTTGGGGTCTTCTCCAAGCCATATAAGAAAGCAATCCCCACTGCAACACATCTGACAAGTGGCATCCATTAAGGTGTCGTTTACCTGACAGGAGAGGCAGCGTGGGAGAAGTCATGGAAAGGCAGCCTGAAAGCCAAGAAGCCTGTGTTCAAGCCCTGCCTCTGAGATGCACAGTTTTGGGATCCTGGGCAAATCCCTGAATCCCTCAGAGCGCCAGGTAGCTCTCTAGGATTAAATGGCAGAGAAGGTGCGGGTCTGCACGGAACACCCTGTTTTCATCAGGAATTCCCTGCTTCAACAAATTTAGGTCTAGTTCCCCTCCCTATGCCCAATCAATGAAAGTGTAAGAAGGGGGCTCCAAGGAGCTGTAGCACGTGCAGCAGCCACACCCGATAAAATTGTCTTGGCCGACAGGCTAAACCAGGTTGAGAGTAACCAGCAGGCCTCAAACCCGTCAGTGAGTTCGGGGGGTGTCTACCCCAAGCATGTGAAGCCTTTTCCTGGTAGAATGGTCGGATGAGAACAATTTGTTCCAACGACCATGGATACGGCTGAAGCAGGTGCCGGGGAGCACTTCGAGCTTGGTCAGGCGTCATCCGCTGCATCCCAGGCCATTGCCAGCGATCCTGACTTTTGTCCTGCCACTGGACGCAACTCTGACTCACTTAAATCCAATTCACACGCAAGTCAAGACATTGCCTCCTGATATGATTGGTTCTCTTTGGAAATGAAGGACAAACAACACCCGATCAATGATATCCGATATATAATAAGTAGAGAAAGTTCTTGGATACCATTGGATGGACGTCTTGCTCCCTGACAATGCATTCAACTCTTGATCATCCACTTTGGAAATTAAACATGGAGAAATTTTCACCTCAGGCAGGTTTCTCCAATCCCCATTCCTGGGTTGTAGCCCTTTGTCGCTGACGTAAAGCTGATGTATTCCCATAAAGCAAATTCATTCCCTTCCGTTTGGGGAATGCAATTTGGGATGAGCTAGACCACCACTCTTGTGTTAGCATATGCTATTGATAGCTGGAAGTATAAAATAATAATAATTAAAATAGAATTTACACAATGCTATTTCAACCCTGTGAGTTAAGGAGTAAACATCCTATCATCTTGCATTTTACGAAAGAGGAAAACTGAGGCTCTGAGATGTGAAATGACTTGTCTACGCTCATATAGGGCAGAACTGGACCTGGTTTTCATGGGTAAACACTTGAGGATGTATTTATTACTCCCCATTTATTACTTTCCATCACTGCAGAAGACTATGGTACGGAAGAATGTGTGAGCGAGTCAAAAGGACCAGTGCCTATCCATAAGTCCCTACCTATTAGTGCACTCAAAGAATGTCTTTGGATGACCATGCTAACCCCATGGTTTGTGAAGTCTGGCCTTTTATGAGACTCTTGTCTGTCATCCTAGTGACCTGTCCATTCCTGACTTTGGTGGGCCAGATTTGTCTGTATATGCCTCTGCCCAAGTTCTCTGAAAGATTGTAAGGAACAGATAAAAAACATAGCCAATCAACAAGCATTTATTAAGCACTTACTATGTGTCAGGCAGGGCATCAGGGTGGTTCAGTGGATAGAGAACTGTGCCTGGAGTCAGGAGGATCTGAGTTCAAACCCAGGCTCAGACACTTACTGGCTGAGTGACTCTGGGCAAATTACTTAACCTCTATTTATTTCAGTTCCTCATCTATAAAATGGGAACACTCTGTAATTGGAAATACCAAACCACTCTAGTATCTTTGCCAAGAAATCCTCACGTAAAAATTGTCCATGCGGTCACCGAGAGTTGGACATGACCAAATGCCAGGAAACAACAAAAACAACCGAGTGCCAGGCACTGCGGTAAGCACTGGGGATGCAAAGAAAGTTAAAAAGACAGTCCCAGCCCTCAAGGAGCTTAACATCTATGGGGAAGACAAAGCATTAAAGGAAGCTGGAAAATGGAAGGTGGAGGGGAAGATGAGGGAGAAGGTATGCAAGTGGGGCCATACCGCAAAAAGTCTGAACATGGCTGGCCGAGGCACTTCCCTTGGGAGGAACTGGCCAATCAGAGGAAAGGGCCTCAGGATTTTAGTAAAGCATTTGACAAATTTCCCATGCTATTCTTATGGAAGAGATTGAGGCCATACAATTCTACAGTTAGGTGGATTTGGAACTAATTTAATGACTGGACTGAGAGTAGTCATTAGAGGTTCAATGTCTATTTGGAAGGGAGTCTCTAGCAGAATGCCACAGGATTCTTTACCTGGCCCTGTATTTAACATTTTATCAACGACATGGATAAAGGCAGAGACGTCATGCTTGTCAAATTTGTAGCTGGTATAAAGCTGGTGGTTATTGTTAATAACCCCTCCACCCATGACCATTCCCATCTTTTGTCATCTTTCCTAATTTTATGGGCAGAGAACCCGCTGGGTTGTTTAATGTGCATTTCTCTCATTATTAGTGATTTGGAGCCTTCTATCACATGGTTATTAGTAATTTGCAATTCTTCTTTTGAGAATTGTTTGTTCTTTATCTGTGGGGGACTGGCTTTTGGTCCTAGAGATGGAAATTCAATGGAGATAAAATGTAAAGCCTTATACTCAGAGTCAAAAGATCCTCTGTATGAACACAAGATGGAGGAAGGCTGGCTGCACCATAGCCAGGGAAGGGAGATCTGGGAGTTTTAGTCAACACTAAGATCCATATGAGTCAATGACATGATTTGGCAGCCAAGAAAACTGATACAATCTCAGACTGCGTTAAGAGAGGCCTGGTGTCCAGTCATATGGGGTGACAGTTACATGGAGTGCCATGTTTACTTCTAGTCACCTCATTTAAAGATGGACATTTTTATGGGGCGATCAGAAGACCCTTAATCTATCAAATCTTCCTCTGTTGAAGTAATATGGAGAATGTCTACAGAGGCCAATCAATTGGTGAAGGCTCCAGATCACGGCATATGAGGATTTCAAGACAAGTCAGATCAAAATGAAGCAAATAGAAGCAGCTAGGTGGTGCATTGGTTAGAGTGCTTGGCCTGGAGTCAGGAAGATCTGAGTTCAAATCCAGCTTAAGACATTTCCTAGTTGTTTCATATGTGTGTGTATATACATTGTTTTCAATCAATAAGCATTTATCTTCTCTTTCTCTCACCTCCTCCCCCTATTCATTAAAAAGAGAAAGAAAAACAAAACACTTGTAATAAATAAGTAGAACAAATCCCCACATTGGCCACATCCGAAAGTGTATGTCTCATTCTGCATCTTGGGTCACAAGGTAGGCAGCCTGCTTTATTAAACCTTGCACTTGGAACGGAGGTTAGTCATTGCATTAATTGGAGCTCTTAACAGACCTCTCAGTCTAAACCAAAGGTTAGAGTTTGGATGTGAGAGTGTTTCCTATGTTAACTTGGCCACAGAGTCCTTTTGGATCTGAAATATACTGACAGACCCCATGCATGCTGATCTGGGGTGGGGTGAATGGGATACAGAACTGGAACCAGGGAGGAACAGGTGGAGTTCTGTCCCAGGATGTCAACATTTGAGGGAAACACTTTCTCGTGTTGTCCTTGAGTGCCATCTTTCCCTTCTTGGGGTTACTTCTTTCCTCCTCTTCCCTCCCTACCCCTTTCTTTCTTCCCCCTTCTCTTTTCCTCTCTCTCTTTTCCTTCCTCTCCCTCTCCTTCTATCTCCTTCTTCCTTTCACATTTTCTCTCCTTCCCCTGTCCCCTAACCTACTTGTGACCTCAGGACTGAATTTCCCAGGGATCTCTTCTCCCAGGATACTGTACTCATGTTTGCACCGTCCTGCCCTGCACTGAATTGACCCCAGGTGCCAGGATTCCTAGTTATGGTTCTGTCCACAATGATACAAAAGTTTAGTGATTTGTCTTAAAAAATTCCCACTGGTTTTCTAGAATGCTTGGACCAATTCCCAATTCCTTCATCGTGTATTAGTGTGTTCATTTTTCCACTCTCTCCCCTCCCCCTACAACTTGCTATTCCCATCTTTGTGAATTTGCTGTATATGAAGTGAAACTTCAGGGTTGTTCTAAATTTTATTTCTCTTATTAGTTTTGGTCTTAAGTCTTTTAAATGTGGTTGTTGATATTTTGAAGTTCTTTTGAAAACTGTACATATCCTTCAGCCACTTAACCAATTAAAGAAGGAGGGTTCAGTTCTTTTACAAGGACAGAAATATGATTTCCAGAATTGAAAGAAGGAGGAGGAAGCCAGGATGGTGAAGCAAGGAGACGAGAGACTGGCCAAAATCCAGAGTCCTGGCTCCTAATCTCTCCGTAGTCACTAGCCCCCATTTGTGAGACGAGGGTATGGTTTGGGTATGATCTGAAGTCCTTAGCAGTTCTACTGTCTGATGATTCTGAGAAAAGTCTGCCCATCACTGCAGTTTGGCAAACGGCTGACTCTTCCTAAGAACCGCTGTGTGGGGAGGGAGCAGGGCCTGGTGTGTCTTCTGAGGGAGCTGTGGAATAGGCCTCAGAAGAATGGTGGAGACCTTTGGCTGAGTGGCAAGTCTGGACCCCAGCCAGGCTCTCTCTGCTCGTGTTGTGCAAACTCCAGGAGCCACCTGTACACACCCACAGGGTGGATCCCAGCTTTGGAACATTAGCACGTAGGGTCCTTTGAAAAGGTTAGGGGTTGCCAGCTGGTGCACCAACAAAGCACAATGACTGTTTCACTCAA
Source organism: Vombatus ursinus (assembly GCF_900497805.2). Taxonomy (NCBI): domain Eukaryota; kingdom Metazoa; phylum Chordata; class Mammalia; order Diprotodontia; family Vombatidae; genus Vombatus; species Vombatus ursinus. The sequence continues at coordinate 6,791,606 of NW_020954615.1, read as the reverse complement.
GAATTCAACTGAAGGAACACTTACAACCATAGAATATATAACAGGAAGGGACCTTAGAGGCCAGCTGGTCCAACTGCCTCATTTTACAGAGGAGGAAACTGAGTCCAAAGAGGCAAAGTGATTTCTCTAGCTCAAATAGGCAGTAAGCAGAAAAACTGAGATTCAACTTGGGTGTTTTAACTCTGAATCTAATACTCTTTTCTCTGCATTTAGTGAGGGTCTACTATATGCCAGGAATTCTGTTAGGCATTGTGGGATATACAGAGCTGAGTAAGATAGGATTCCTGCCCTTAGGAAACTTACAATATAGTAGGGATAGAAGTAACTCATATAAGCTAGAGTATGAAAAGTATATGCTGTAGTTCTGTGTGATGATGATGACGATGATGATAATAATAATAGCTAGCATCTATAGAGCACCTACTATATGCCAGGCCCTGTGCTAAGTGCTTTACAAACATTATCTCATTTAATCCTCACAACAACCCTGGGAAGTAGGTCCCTATTCTTATCCCCATTTTACAGATGAGGAAACGGAGGCAGACAGAGGTTAAGTGATTTGCCCAGAATCTCACATCTAGTAAGTATCTGAGGCTGGATTTGAACTCAGGTCTTTCTGACTCTAGGCCCAGTGCTCTTACCCACTCTGCTACATAGCTGCTCCTGACCATGGACATGTGTCACTTATACTTTCTGAGCCAAGTTACTCAAACTTATTTTGCTCCTCTAAGGCTGCGGTTCTTGTCTTTTTGTGTGTGTTGTCTGGTGAAGTTTAGGGACCTCTTGTCAGGAAATTTTTTTTAATGTATAAAATAAAATATATAGGATTGCAGAAGAAACCAATTATATTGAAATGCTGTTGTCAAAATATTTTAAAAAAAACCCTAAAAACCAGTAAGTTCATGGATTCCGGGTTAAGAACCCCTGATCTGAGGATACCCTTTATCTGTTCTAAATGTATTCTGTGTAATACATTTAGAGTTAAAAGACCCAACTGTGCCCCAAAATGATTTTCCTACATCTTAGTTCTGTCTCCCCTCCCACCCCCCTTCACACACACACACACATACACACACACACACACACACACTCAGTAGACTTCACTGGCTTCCTATTACCTCTTGGATCAAATACTGGCATTTCCTCCAATAGAGTATGTTTCACCTGACCCTAAAAGTCCATCTGCACTAGACGCTCTTCATTGATGGAGATTGATTATTTCATGATCCATCCCTTCGTGATAGGATGAGGGAAGCTCAGTCTTCTGACTTCCAGCTCTAAGAGAGAAGACACAAGTTTCCAGCATCTCTTCAGGGAGAGGTTTTGGAAGAAATAGAAAGACTCTGGGAAGAAGCTGATGTGTAGCTAAGCTGGCAGATATGTAAAGAAACCTCAGTCATGTCTCTTTCCCCAGCTTCCCATACTAGAAACCCCAAAGAATTTCTCCTTGGATCTGATCTTACATCTCTCCGTAGGTTAAGTTGTGGGAGGGCTCGTTCACTCTGTGGATTGTCTGGTATGTATTCTCTTATGTATACTTTTTTGGATTTCTGTTTGCTATTGGTTTGTTTAAATGGGTTTATTTGCTATTTGCTATGTGTTGTCTTTGTGGAACTGGGATTGGGTGGGAAGGGCATCAAGCCTGGGATATATAGATTGGGACATTCCTTCTCCATGAAGGGATAGCATTCAGGAGCTCACCTTGAACCAAAAATTCATTTCTCCTAGACTAGCGATATTTTGGGGGGCAGATAGCTGTAGTTCTTGCCCAGTATCCCCCCTCCCTGGGTCGACCACAGTTGTCAGCCTTAGGCTCCTAGGAACTGAGGCAGAGTAAAGTGAGCAGAACCAGGAGGACCCTCTGCACAATGATTGTACCAACATAAGTGGGAAAAAGACAAAAATGAAGCCCAGCTTGGAGTCGTTGTAATGATCCATCTTGGCCGTGGAAGAGAGATGAGGAAAAACTCTCATGGCCTCCCCCATTTTGTTCAGAGCCTTCTAATTGTTTCTTCCCCACCTCCAATCCATCCTTCACACAGTTGCCAAAGTGTTTCTTCAAGTGTCGATATGACCATGTCACCCTCTTGCTCCATGAACTCCAATGGCTCCCTCTTACCTCCAGGAAGATGTTGGGTATTGAAAGACTTTTGTGCTGGGGTTCCAGCCAACCTTTCTAGGCTCATTTCATACTTTGTTGCCCCTTTATAGTTTCTGCTGTCTGGCCAAACTGGCCCATTTCCTATTCCTCACACATAGCACTCCCTGTCCCAGGCTGTTCCTCATCCCTGTAATGTTTGCCCTTCTTTTCTTCCCCTTGCAGGATCCCTTCAAAGAACAGACGGCTCCCTCTGATGTCCCTGCCTTCTCCTGGAGGCCTCTTCTCATTCCCCTAATACACTTAACCCTTCCACATCGAGGGACTTAGGGGCGCCCGCCTGATCTGGAAAATCCCCGTAAAAGCTTTTGACCTTCCCCTTGTACCAGAGAAGAAGTCTGAATTATTATGGTGTTATAAGATAAAACATGTGATATCATACTTGTACTATCCATATATTTTATGCATTTGTGAGTTTCTAAACTTTTTCTGTGTCATCTGCGGACCTTTGTCTGTTGTCTGTGGCTTGGGCAAAAGTCCCCCAAATTCCCATTTAATTTCTTATGCTGACCTGCGATATATCAAGACCAAGAGGGGGAAAGTAGCAATGTGGAAGGGATAGCTGAAGTTAGCATTCTCCCACCCAGAAATTACCTTGTATTTCCCAGGTATTCATCTTGTAGGGACTTCTTGCTTATGTCTTGTTTCCTGCCAGTAGAATGTAAGAACCTTGAGGGCAGGGGCTGCTTCATTTCTGTCTTTATATGCCCAATGCCTAACGCACCATAGGTGCTCAAACAATGCTTGTGGATTTGAGTTGAAGGAGGGCCTACGGGTGCAACATACCGTTTACACTGTCAGATGGCAGTCATTGTCAGGTTGGGTTTGATGAACTCTTTTCTTTGTTTCTTTCTTTGATTGGGTAAGTAGGATGGGGGGTTATCTATAGAAATTACTATGATGTAATAATAGCTAGCATTTATATAGTGCTTTAAGGCTTGCAATAAAGCTGGTAGGTGGTATAACGGATAGAGTGCCAGGCTTGGAATCAGGAAGACCTGAGCTTAAATCTGGCTTCAAGCACTTACTAGCTGTGTGAACCTGGGCAAGTCACTTAACCCTATTGGCCTCTGTTTCCACATGTGGAAAATAAGCTGGAGAAGTAAGTGGCAAACCACTCCAGTATCTTCGCCAAGAAAACTCCAAATGGGGTCACAAAGAGTTAGATACCACTGAAATAACTGAACAACAACAATTAAGGTTTGCAAAACTTTTTACAACCATTATCTCATTTGGTTCTCACCACAACCCTGGAAAGTAGGTGCTATTATCATTATTATTATTATTATTATTACAGGTAAGGAAACTGAGGCAAATGGAAGTGAAGTGACTTGCTCAGGCTCACGTAGCTATAAATGTCTGGATTTGAACTCAGATCTTCTGCATCCAGGTCCAACACTATCTATAGCACTGCTTAGCTGCCCCCTATAAAAGGCTTCAATAACATTTATTATAAATAGGCACCTAGGTGGTTCACTAGTGCATAGAGTGCTGGGCCTGGAGTCGTGGAAGACCTGAGTTTAAATCCAGCCTTAGGCACTTATTAACTATGTGAACCTGGACAAATCATTTAACCTCTGTTTGCCTCAGTTTCCTCATCTGTAAAATGGAGATGCTAATAGTGCCTACCTCCCAGGGTTGTGGTGAGGACTAAATGAAATGTTTCTAACGTGCTCAGTGCAGTGTCTGGCATGTGGTAGGTGCTTTATAAATGGTAGCTGTTATCATCGTCATTGTTGTGATGGTGTAGTGGATAGAAAGCTGGCCCCAGAATTAGAAAGGCCTGGTTCCAAATCCTGCCTCGGCCATATCCCATCTATGTGACGTTAAGAGTGTCTCCACTTCTCTGGGGCCCGGGCCACTAGACTCTGAGTTACAGGGCAGATTCAGACCCTCATTGGTAGACATTTTTTCCACTGGTAATTTTTTCCACTGAGGAGGTCCCAGGACTTGTACAAACACCTCCAGCACCGTCATACATTTTGAAAAAGCTGCCCCAGCTCACGGTGACAGGGACGAATTGGTGTGGCTTCTCTGCGATTCCTTCCAGCTTGGAAAACTTGTAACTCCCTCACTTCTGTTTTACAGATGGGTGACTTTGCCATAAGTTAGAGGGCCTTACTTGAGTTAAAAAAGGTCATTCCGTGACATGGCTGCCAAGCAACTCAACTGTCATGCTCTCTCTTCTGTTCTCTGCTCTTAGATCTTTCCCACCTACATCATTGTGCCATTTGCTAAATGTTATTCTTGACTTAGCATCTTACAGGTTGGTGGTTCTAATGAATTTCATGACCTGTGTGTGTGTGCGCGCGAGTGCATGCGTGTGCATGCAGTGACAGACAGCTCTGCACACAGCCTGCTAAGTGCCAAGAGGATTCATCCTCCTGCAGGCCCCCCTCCCCCCCAATTGAAGCCTGTGAGCAAACGTGCACCGTTCTGGCAGGAGGATAGCAGCCTTGTAATAATGATCCATTCTCTGACATTCAAGTTCAGAAGCATTTTTCGTGACAGCTGAAAATAACCCTGCCCCACTTGTCTGCTGTGGTCTCTTATTTGCTTGGTCCTTTGGTGCCAGGATTGGAGCAACTGGTGAGACAGCCCTGGGCATCCATTGAGAGAGCTGGAATAGCAACAGCTGACAAGTGTGTACTGATTTACACTTTCCATGTTCGGTGGGTCTTCCTGACATTCTGTGCCCACAGTGCCCCCACCCAAGTTCAGTTCAATAAGCAGTGAGGTGCTATTACTGTCCCCATTTTATGGATGAAAAAACCTAAAGAATTTCCCCACGGTCGCACAGCTAAGTGTCTGAGATAGGATTTGAACCCAGATTCTGCTGATCTCGAGTCCAGCCCTTTCTCCAGTATACCATGGAAATCTGATAGCCCCTGTCTTGTCTTGTCTTCTGAAGGGGCTGCTTTGAACTCACTGAGTGGTGAGCCAGCTGTGGTCGTGGATTCCGGAGCCAAACCCACAGACATTTCCTGTGAATGGGGTTGAAAACCCATCCTGAGCTTTTAGTGACACTGATAAACCACCGGGGCTCGTGGTTGATGGTGAGGAGCTTCCGGGCTGCTTGGGGTTCTGTGAATTATTCCTTACAGTCTTGAAATGCTTGTCAAGGAAACCGAAAAAAAAACCAAACTCGAAACAAAACGTGGGCATACATATCATTCTGCTTGCACGACTCAGGTGAAATTGATTGGCAAATAAGCACATGGTCCCAAACAGACAAGCTCAAAGAAATTGCTCACTGTTCTAGTCTGCCATCCGCAGCACAAATCCTTTCTTAGATTTCTGAAGCAGTGGTTCCAAAGTGCTTGGGCTTTCTCAAGTTCAGAAGTACCAAAGGGCTTCTCTGCCCCCAAACAACTCCTCATTAGCTTTCCTTTAACCATTTTTTGCTTTGAAGTGATATTGCTAAGGCATTTCTTCCCATTGTTTAAATGAAAGTATAGCAACTAGCCCAGGGGGCTGTAGGTCACCTTCTCCACTAAAGGGCAGCTTAGCTCTGGGAAGCGATTGACTTCAAACCTAGGGGAGCCTGACTTCTAAAGAGAAGGTCAGGCTCTTCCTTCTTGTCTCTGGCTCTTTATGTCCATACCTCAGAGTCCCAGAAAAAAATCACTTAAACAAAACTTAAATTTGGCCTAAGTGTAGGGTCTCCGCAAAAGAGAGGAGAAAGGTTCCTAATGTACAATGTAGACCAGGAATGGGACAGCTATTTATTTCCTCCACACAAAAGAAATACTTATTTAGCATAGGAGTAGGTTAAGGTAACCAGTCAGTCATGACACCCGGGACTGGTGACCTGACCCACTCCCTGTTTTGTAGCCCGGCCATGTGATTGTGTACCAGTTTCATTGCTAAGGGAAACCTGACTGCTCAGTAGGGGAGGTAGTCTCCCCAGTTCTCACATCCCACATTCCCTTCATTCCAGCATCCTTAGCAAAGTTACTAATTATATAATATAATCATAATAGTTGAGGCTCGAAGTCAAAAGGGTTTCTCAGAAAGGGGGAAAGTAAAAAAAAAAAAGGGTACCTAGTGTACAAACATAAATCATGTATGGGGCCCATTTATTCCTATGCAGAAAAGAGAATGCTAAGCATAAAATAATCACAGCCTACATTACAGAATGATTAGGATTAGTCGTTTGCTTATGAGTATTGTTGCAACATGCTAGAAGGCTGTTAGACAAACCTCATCAAGGCACAACACAGCTTGGCAATTCTGCTAATGAGCCATTTTGCATTTCTGCACTCAAATTGGTCTGATTGCACTTCCAACCTTGATTTTTTTTTTCTGGTGACCTCTCTCCCAGTGGTGGTTGAATTGTCCAATGCAGGCATTTTCCCCACCATCAGCCACTATTTCACCTTGCCTCACCTCACCAATGCTATAAATTCTCCACACCTGATGTTCACAAAGTTGATGCTAAATTAATAATAATAGTTAACATTTATATGGCATCTACTATGTGCCAGGCACTGTGCTTAAATGCTTTACAAATATTATCTCATTAGACTCTCACAACAACCTTAAAAGGAAGGTGCTATTATTATCTCCATTTTACGGTAGAAGAAACTGAGGTAAACAAGGTTAAATGACTTGCCCAAGGTTACACAGCTAGTAAGTATCTGAAGGGCTTATATTGTACCAAGCATTGTGCTAAATCCTGGGAATACAAGGACAGAGCAAAAACAGTTTCTGCCCTCAATGAGTTTATATTTTAATGGGAAAGACAATACCTATAAACCAGAATAAACAATTTAAGTACAGAAAAGATGGAATATAACCTTAGAGGGGTTGACACTGGCAGCTGAGGAAACTGGGAGAGGCCTAAAGGAAGGAAGAGGCAAAGGCAGGACCCTAGTGCAGGCCTGGCTAGTTAGGTGCCCTCTCTCCTGCCATTACTTTGGCAGAGAATGGCCATCCTTCTGTACCCCTTAATGAGATCACATCCTGTCACTTGGAGGGGCTGTGTCCGAGGGGGGCTGCTGAGTGGAAACCACTTCCTCTTCTACCATGGGTAGTACCCAACATCATCAGCTCTTCTAGCTCATCGTCTTAGACTCATGAGACCTGGGTTCAAATCTTGTCTCAGACACTAACTAGGTGATTCTGGGCACGTGTCAAGTGAGAGGGTTCTCTCTAAATCCCCTTCTAGTCCTAAATCAGGGATCCTGTGAATCTGAACTTGAGAGAGGTGATGTCACTTGCCCATGGCTATACAGCTAATTGTCAACAATGGGATTTGAACCCCAGTTCTTCCTGAGTCCAGGACAGCAGCCCCTCTGTCAAACTGCCTGTCAAAAAAGGGTGAAAAAGGTAGTGTATGCATAAGCAGTGCTCAGATAATGGCGCCAGGGACTAAGAATCATGCTTCCAAACATACATATAACACAAATTATTTGTAGTAATAAATGAGACATTCCATGTTTTAATAGGCTGTAGCCAATTTACACCTACCCTGTGCTTCTTTGTCTCCTTCTGGGAGATACCCATTTCCTTTCTTTTCCTATCTTTTCTCTTCTCTTCTTTCTTTGGTAAAGTGCAAAGGTCATGATGTAGCTCATTTATTTTGCTTTTTTAAAACTTAAATTATATTAAAATTTTTAAACATTCTTTTTAAAAAATTTGAGACATCCAAATTTGAGACATCCATTTTTAAGACCTTCTGAGCTTCACACCTTTCACATCTTGAAGTCATACAATAGCACTGATAAGAGACTGGTATTAAAATATGGGTCACACAGGATAGTCAGGCACGAGTGGGTTATGGTCTGCATGGCTGGAGAGCATATCCAATCAATCAACAAATGTTTATTAAGTAACTACTATATGCCAGACATTGTGCTAAGCAGTGGGAAGACAAAGAAAGCAAAAACATGTCGTTGGCCTCAAGGAGCTCAATTCACAGATCCCTTTGAGAATCTGAGTTAAATAGGATAGCTTACTCATTTTACACTGGGGGAAACTGAGATCCAGGGAATATAGGATCATAAATTTAGAATTGGAAGAAATCTTAGAGGATATTTTGTCCAATCCATTCATTTTGTAGATTAAGAAACTGGGGCCTAGAAAGGCTAAGTGACTTGTTTAGGGTCATGCAATCATAATAACTACAGCACTTAAATTTTCCAAACAAAGTGTATTATATGTTATCTCATTTTCAACAATCCTTTTAGGGAGGCACTATTATCATCCCCACTTTATAGCTGAGAAAACTGATGCTCAGAGAGGCTTTGGGGTCACACAACTAATAACTATAGGAGTTAGGATTCAAACTCAGATTTTCTGGACTCCAAGTCCAACACTATTTTCTACCCCACTTGGTAAGTAGGAGACAGAGGTGAGATTTGAGCCTGGGTCCTGTTTTCAAAGCCATTACACTGCAGTGTTCTGCCTCTGGGGATGACTGGACCAGAGTCACTCTGCCAATAAAATGTGATGGAGCCAGTATTCATACCCAGGTTCCCCTGTGCAAAGTCAGACGCTTGTGCAGAGTCAGTCTGGATGACCCCATGTTTAAAACCTTGCTTAAACTTTGGGTATATGCACAATCACACTGCAGGAGGTGGCGGTCCAGAAATACCCTTGTGCACACATGCACTAATTCCATCTCCTGGGACGTATGGGGTGTTCAGGGAGGACTAGCACCTCTGGTGTGAGGGCAGCTGAGTCCTTTTCAGGGCTCATCTACATTTGGTGTCTACCTTTCGCCCAGCCCTCGCCTGTGGCTCCAAGAAGCTACAGCATGCATAGCGGCTGCAGTCTGATAAAACATTTTGCAGATTGGCCAAACCAGGTTGAGGTTTGGGGGTCTCAAACCCATCGATGAGTTGGGGGTGGTGTGTTTATTCCACACATGTGAAGACTTCTCCCAGCAGAATATTCAGATGAGAACAGTTTTTTCCAATGGCCATGAAGGTGGCTGAAGCAGGTGCTGTAGAGCACTTAGAGCTTGGTCAGACATCAAAGATGCCAAGGTCATCCACTGCATCCCAGGTCATTGCCAGATCTGCCACTGGATTTTGATGACTCTGGAAAGAGAGAGAGGCGGACCTCTTTGCACAGCTCTGCCTCACTTAAATCTAATTCACATAGAAGTCAAGAAATCACCCTTGTGATGTCACTGGTCCTCTTCAAAAAGGAAGGACACGGGGGCTGCTAGGTGGTGCAGTAGATAGAGCACCAGCCCTGAAGTCAGGAGGACCTGAGTTCAAATTTGGTCTCAGACTGAACACTTGACACTTATTAGCTGTGTGACCCTGAACTTAACCCCAACTTAACCCCAATTGCCTTAAAAAAAAAAAGGAAGGACACACAACAACAATTATATCATTAGAAAAATAGCTTATCTTTTAATTTGGATGTTAGATTATGTTAGATTATGAACTGAGCTTTTAAAAGACTGGTCAAAAAATTTGAAAGCCGGTAAATATTTAATTGGCAATATTTTGCTTTAAAATGGATAATAATAATAATAATAACTTACTGTTTGGGTGGAGAAAGTAGCAAAAACCTTTTAAGTTGTCTTTATCTATGAAGTTTTTAGGGTCTTCTGTTCTGTCTAGGTTATAAAGTCCTAAAAGCCCTGCTGACATCATGTTGTAAAATGCTAAAGTAATGAAGTTTGAGAAACTAGGACCACTCCTAGTCAAAGTATGTGTATGGGGACTTACAAGTTTGCTTATAGTAAAGAGTAAGTTTTATCAGATAATTTGACCATCTCTTATGAAAATTATGAAATCATAGCTGTTAATGAATAGTATATATTAAAGTTACATCTTTTAGCCAATTTGGTACCAAATAGACCATAGATTCAAAGATTTCATTTTTGCCTTAGGGGTCAATAGGCAATATAGATTGGAGACTTACTGTAGTCAGCATTTTTCTGGGGTTTTGAGTTGACTGTCATATATTCAATGTATGTGTGAAACTCCAGATTATAATTATTCTTAATTTATAAATGAAGGATAAATTAGATGTCTTTACATGTGCTTATTGTTAACTACTATTGCAACATAAGAAAGAAAAGAATAAAATTCTATCCCAAGCTGTGATTAGTGAAATTTTGCTATTTGAGGTAAAATCTCTTGGGACTATAATTTGATGTTCTGAGTTTTGATTTCAGGTATGCTTGTCTGAATTGTCAATAGTTCACCATTAAAGGGAATACCACATGCTGCCTAAAGGGAGTGTGGTCTGGGAACTGCTAGAGGTGGATGTCTGAGCCTGGGAAAATTGAGGGGATGACTTTACATAGGCAAAGGTAGGAGCCTCTTGACTCAGTTTTCCCATTGTGCCATTTCCTTTCTGAAAAGGACAATTTTCCCATCTGGTTAATTCTAAGCCTGGCTATGACACCCTGCGAATAATGTGGAACTTTCCTACACAATTGGCTGTTAACTATGGGCTCTTACCTAGAGTCAAACAGACCTAAAGGAGTTTTCCCCTGTTATGGCTTATGTCAGATCAGTCAATGCCCTTGAAGGGACAGTCTTCATATTGTCATAACCATGTACATCTTTTTTACTTTCACAGCAAATTTCTATAATCAGGGTAAGTCAACAGGGGAAGTTTTTGTTGTTGCAATACTTAATCTATTAATTAATAGATTAACACTAAAACATCTGAATTACTATAATAGGATGTAAATATGAAAGATCTTACTATTTTTAATCTGAATTTGTGGTCGACTCTATATCATAAGCAACTAAGTAAATGAGTTCTTAGGCTTGCCGTCCCCTTGTTACTAGTTATCTATTAATGTATAAGATTAGGTCCTTGGTATATCTCATTCTTTCAGGATGATATGAGGATTATAGATATACACAGACATATACATATACATATATACACACATACATATATATTGGTGTGTATATTTATATTATATATATGTCTACATACATACATACATACACACATACATAGATATATGTACACTCACATATGTGTGTATGTGTGTTTGTATATATCCGCAAAAGAGAGGTATAGGATAAAGATGTAAAAGTTTAAAAAAAATTGATGTAGTAAATTTTGAGAAAGAACAAGATCAGACTGTTAGAAATCCAAGGACTGATACACACACACACACACACACACACATACATATATTTGTGTACACACATGTATATATGATTGGTTTCCAAATGTTTCTAATGAGAAATACAGGTTTTGAGTATGTTTTAGTAACAGGGTCTAAAATTTGGTTAAAGATTTTATATATAAAATTGTATCAATAATTGTAAAGAAATTTTAAAATCATCTTTTCCCTATTTTGAAGTCTTTGATAATGTTAAGGAACCAAAGGGCCCATTTTCCAAGTCAGGCCCTCATGGAATTTTTTTTTTTTTAGATTTTTTTCCTTCAGCTTATTGATGACATTGTCTGTATCAGATACAGGGTTTGGGTAATGATAGAAAGAGCAAGTGCTACGTAGAAACTTAAATTCTCTGAAGTTTCAGGTGAATTATGGGTTCCTAATTTGGTGTTCTTCTTATAGCTCTGTTGTTAATAGGATTAGATCCCTAAGTCCAAAACTGGTTTTCACCACATGAACATGAACTGGAAGGCTTATATGATTAGATGTTGTCACATTTTACTAAATTATACCATTTTATCACTAGTGGGCTCTAGTGACATTACCTAGAGAATTTCCACAAGTGACCTGGAACTTGGAAATGATTGAGGAAACACCTCCACAACCTGCCCTGATTCCTGCACAGACATTTGAGTGATACACAAGAGATACTTGCCAGACTCCTGAAGATCGCGCATGCTACCAAAGGACTTGACACCACTAAAACTATAGCTCTATTGGGTTTCTTTATTCACCCTATTGTAATTTTACTTATTCATTTCTGCTTGGACTGATAACAATTTGGGAAGGGAGGCCCTTGTATTGCATGTTTGCTGGTCATGGTGTGTCCACAGTGCTTTTGCAGAGGCCAATCATGAGGGCTCTAGCTGCCTTTCTTGTCAACAGTTGAACTCCTCATGAAAGAAACCATGACAAAAGGGGGGAGAAAGTAGGCCACCTTATCATTTGAACACCCACAGATTGACTTTATTGAACTGCTGAAGTCTATTGGGACCAATTGAACCATTGGGTAAAAGCTTTTACAAATTCTACTGACCAATCATATTGTCACCAAGGTTGCCAAATGGATGACCTGCATCATTCCCATGTGAAGCCTACTGTGATTGACCTTAGCCTAGCAGAGAACACAACCCCCAATCAGTCCTTGGACCTGGTTAGGCTAAAAAGAGATCCCAACCCCATCAGTGGTCCTTGTCCATCTGTTTATTTGACCTGCATAGTTAAGACCTTATCCCCTCACTTGTATTTGGGGTTGAGGGATCAGAGGAACCCAATACTTATGTGCACCTGATCCAAAGTACTAGTCATACCTTTAATTGGACTAATTGTTGGATATGCATCCATACTACTTTAACCTCAGAGAAGAGATACCCCTGATGGAACAGGATGGCCAGGACTTGTGCGACTATTTGTTTACCATCTATATGGAAAGCTCTAAACACAAAGCTAGTTGTACTGATGTGGGGGTGGAAGGAGAATTACTCAACATTATTTACATTTGGCTGGAAGAAAATCAGTAACATCTCCCAGTTCTCACCCCAACTCCTGTTTCGGCTCCGCCATATTGTAAGGCCATGCCTACTGTGTTATGACCAGAACAGAACAAATGGCCAAGTAATGGGACAGCAGACAGGGTGTAACTATACCACGTCCCTGTATAAGAACATGACTATCCATGGAGACAAGGATATGTAAAGAATGTTTTCTTTCTGAGGGACCAGGTATACGCTGATGGGCTTTTAGGATAGCCCCCCCAGGATTTTATTTTTGTGCAATAACAAAGCATACTTTTGGCTTCTCAAAAATTGGCAGGGCCACTTCCAGATAGGCAGGGTTCTTTTTGGCCTCTAAGCCACACCTGTCCTACCTACAAGTGCATACTTATGTAGTCAGTGTGCATCCATCTAGATTGTTGTTTTTCAGTTGTTTTCAGTCATGTCTGACTCTTTGTGAGCCCATTTGGGGTTTTCTTGGCAAAGATACTTGGAGTGGTTTGCCATTTCCTTCTCCAACTCATTTTGCAGACGAGGAAACTGAGGCAAACAGGATTAAGACACTTGCCCAGGGGCATACAGCTGGTACATGTCTGAGGCCAGATTTGAACTCAGGAAGATGAATCAGGCTGGTGCTCTATCCACTGAACCACCTACATGCCCCCACCTAGGTATCTGCTACTTCTCCCCTTTACTACAGAGAACCTGAGTGCGTCTTGGGCGCCTTACTGCCCATGTATGGGGCACCCACAGCCCAGTCCTCCTGAAAAGAAGGAACAGGTTTTTACAAGTCTTCATCAATGAGGCCCTAAGTGCTGTGGAGGAGCATAGGATCCAGGTTCAGGTACTTAGTGTTTTGGCTTTACAAAATAAGCAGGCTCTAGACTTCCTTCTGGCAGACTGGGGATGCACTCCCATGGGTCAGGAGTGCTGCACCTGGGTTCCTGTCACCTTTAACAGCATTCCTATCCATCTGGATAGGAATGCCTGGAATGAGTTCTAGGCGGATAGGAAGGAGCCTTGGTCTCTATGGGAGTGGCTAACATCATGGCTACCCAATTCTCATAGCTGAAGTATTTGCAGGTTTTCTTCTGGTCTTCCTTATAGGGATTGTTTGCTGTATATCTTTACAGTGTCTCCCCTGGCGTAAGGGACTGATTCCCAAGCCAACGCCCCGATTACAAGCATCAAAGATTAAGATGATGCAGTGATTATCAAATTGCCTGCTGTTCCAATGAGGGGGGTGGGGAGAGAGGGAGGGAGACAAATTGGAACTCAAAAATTTAAAAAAAAAGAATGTTAAAAATTGTTTTTACATATAATTGGAAAAAATAAAATATTTAATTAAAAAACAAAGATGATGCAGTTGAAGATAGAGGATCAAGATAGGTCCGATTGGGTTGCTGCGCCATGAGTATGGTTAGCACCAAAGGGACGAATCGTGCAAAATCAACTTCTTGTGCAGAGGCAGTCTGGGTGACCCCACATTCTACCTTGGTAGACTATGGGTATGTGTGTGGCCAGCCTGCAGGAGATGGAGAGCTGGAAAAACCCTTGGCACACACACTAATCCCACCTCCCTATGATACTGTAATGAAGGAGGAGCTGAGGTAGCTCTAATCCCATCTCCTCATTGAAGACTTGTACCAATCAACATACTTTGCCCTTCTGTGGAAGCTGTTTGTTCTTGTCCATCAAAGCAGAGGGCCGTTTGAATCTGAGATGGCCAGCCCCACTACTTGCCACCTTGGTATGCTAAATGAAATACTTTTACCTTTCTTTTCCTGACTTTGCCTCATTGACTTCAGTGGGACCTGAATCAAGATTTCTTTTAACACTCAAGAAAGGAGATGTTAAAAGAAGCCTTCTTATGACATCATGCTCATTCTTGCATCTGGTGTAGAATGTGTCCTCTGACCTTGGTAGAACCTGCCTCCTCACTCCTTCCTGGCCAATGGCTTTTCTGGACAATGGTCAGAGATGACAAAGAAGGGGACGCCCATTTTCAAGACCCTGGTTTCCAATGAAAATATTCATGGGCTTGCTTGATGGACTTCGGTCCAGAATGGGCTGGCCTACCTTCCAACAACAACATGACCGTGGTACCCGGACAGTTATCTGCTTTCTCTGGACGTGGATGAAAGGCCAGGTCATCAGACACTCTTCTCACAGTGGGCACTCAGTAAATATGTGTCAGATGAATAAAAGATTGTAAGAAGACTAAAAACAGCCGCAGGTACCTCGTGCATAAACAAGGAGGAGATTCTGGTGTTTCAGATGTGTCGGCCTATTCTTAGGCAGCTTTCTGCATGACGCTCCAGAGAAGGAGGACCATGCCTCATCCTGCAGAGCAACAAAGCAGGGCTGAGGATTAACCCCAGAGGTTTAGCATCCACCGCCCACTCAGAGTAATGAGGTCCATTGGAGCCTCTCAGTGAGCGCGTGTTTATCGGCGAAGTTGGTCTGACAGGAGAGAAGCATTCCTATATCCCCAGGGGGCACTTGGTAACTTTGAGCCAGAGGTCCTGGGTTAGAATCCTGACTCTGGCACTTACTAAGCTGGGCAAACTTGGACGAATTCCTTCACTTCTCTGGCCCTCAGCCAACAAACCAACAAACCAACAAGCGTTTATTAAGCACTTACTATGCGCCAGACACTGCGCTAAGTGTTGGGTATACAAATACAAGCGGGAGGATAGACGGTCCCTGCCTCCGAGGAGCTTACATCCTAATGGGAGAGGCACCATGTACATATATAAATAGATGCAGAGTCTAGACAAGATAAATAAATAATCACAGCGGAAGACATTAGCAGCTGAGTGGATCAGGAAAATCTTCAGGTGAATTTTGAAGGGAACCAGGGATTCTAAGAGGCAGAGGTAAGGAGGGAGTACACGGTAGACATGGGGGACAGTCAGATTTTTTTCATCTGTAAAATGAAGACAATAACACTGATGCTATCTAAAATTATTCATATTTAGCTCATTCCTCTATCTGTTTTATTGATGTCTTTTTTTGTATCACAGCTATTCTCAATATATATCTACCCCATCCCTCCCTCCATCTTACACAGAGCCTTTCGTTGTGATTAAAAAAACAAACAAACAGTTAAGCAAAGCCAAGGGACATAACGCCTATGTCTGAAAACATCTGCAACATTCTACTCCTGCAGTCTCCCACCTGTCTACCAGGAGGAGGAAAGCATGCTTCATTATCTCCTAGACTAAGACCAACACTGCAATTAATCAGACTTTGACTGCTTTTAGTGTTGTTTCATTTACATTATCATGGCCAATATTATCTCTTGTTCCCTTTCTTCCCTCTGCATCAGTTCATACAAGTCTTCTCATGTTTCTCTCAATATTCTCCCATTTGTTATTTCTTACATTCTATTGTTTTCATACATCACAATTTGTTCAGTCATCTTCCAATCAATGATCATTTTATTTCCAGTTTTTTTTACTGTCACAAAAAGTGCTGCTATGTATATTTTAGAATACATGAGACTTTCTTCTGTCTTTGACTTCCTTCCTATGTCTGATAATGGAACTAGCCCACATTTATAAAGCTGTCTCTAATTTTGTCTACACCTAATGGCTCTCCTTCCTCACCATCCCCTGTAATCTGGCTTTTCTCTTTCCCATTACACTAAAACTATTCTCTCAAAGGCCCCCTATGGCTTCCTTCCAATGGACTTTTTTCTTCTTTCAGTTCTCATCCTTGATCTCTCTGGAGAATTCAACATGGCAGATAATCCCATTGTGTCATACTCTCTTTTGTCTTGGGCCTCAAGTGTTCCTTTCCTGCTACTTCTCTTATCTCTCTAACCACCCATTTAGTGTATTTTTTTTACAGGTTCCTTCTTTGCTTTTGGGATAATTGAGATGGGTTTGCCCCAAGGTTCTGCCTTTAGTTCTTATAGACCAGAAAAACTCAAAGCCTTTTTAACCTAATCATAGATTCTGGTCTAGAAAAGACCTTAGAGGCCATAGGATCCAAATCTTTAATTTTTCAGATGAGGAAAGTGAGGTTTAGAGAGAAATGACTTGTCACAAGGTCACAAAGAAGTGAAAGAATCGGGATTTGAACCCAATTCTAAGCCGATATCAACTTTACCATTTTACTCTCTTCTTCTCAGGACTTTACTTTCCACATCTGTAAAATGGGGTTCTGATGATCGTAGACCTTGATCTTTAAAGAACTCAGAAGCCATCAAGTCCAACCTCCTCATTTTATAGATGAGGAAATAGTGGGTGTGGAGGTTATGTGACTTGTCCAAGGTCATAGAGGAAGGTAAGTGTCAAAAGTGAGATTTAAAACCAGGTCCTATGACCCCAGATCTCTTTCCACCAGGATTCACTGCCTCACTTTAGTAATACTTGTCTAACAATAAGAATAAGGGTCCAAGCAGCTGGCCACTGGGCTCTTTCCCTGTGCCCTCTTTTGCTCTGGACCTATACACCTGCTAACTGGGTTCAGTCCTAGGGGAGCTGGCCTTGAATGGGAGGGATGGGTTCCTATTCTTATACTCTGGCTCTTTATACCCCCACTTTGGTACACCAGACAAACATCATTTACGGATTACATTTGGCTCATGTGTAGAGTTTCCCAAAAGGGAAGAAGTAGAAAGGTACTAAGTGAACAATGTGAATCAGGTATTGGGTAGCTGTTTATTTTCTCTGCACATAAGAAATGTTAAAACACAAAGATTCATAGATGAGCATTGGCAAATACTCAAAACAGAGTGCAGCAACTTGTAATTTCTCTTATACCCTCTTGGGAAGTTGAGACTTAAAATATTAAGACCTGAGAGGTATGTTGTAGTGGGGATGCTTTCTGGGCTTTGGATTGAGCTAAGTTGCCTCTGAGGGCTCTTCCAACTTTTCAAATTCTATGATTCTATTTTCACTGTAAATGTTATTCAGAAAATCTCTAAGTTTCCCTGCATAGTGTTGAAAAGAGAACATCTAGAAAAGAAAGCCTAATGAGATCAGGACCAGACTGAAATGATTTCAGATGCTCAGTCTGGCTTCCTATGAAAGCAGAGAAGGGACACAGTTGATCTCTACAAAATTCTGAAGGAGGTGGGTCTTGTTCGTGCAATCCCATTATACCAGAAGGCTGGGGGCCCCTCCTCAATGACAGAGAGAGCTAAGTTGAGGAAAAATGAAAGGAAGCATTATAGCACACTTTGGAGAATTAGCTTAGGGAATTCATTACCCAGACAAGTGGTTAAGGATGAAAAGAGAACTAATAATCCAACTTGTACTTCTGTGGTGGTTCATGGTTTAGAAGGTGCTTTCTTCCCAAGAATCCTGAGAGGTTGTTTCTACCTTTCTTTGTACCCCTAGTGCACAGTGCCTGGCACCCTTGATTAATGCTTCTTGATAGATTGAAGTAGGTGGTACAAATATCATTATGCCCATTTTACAGATGAGGCAACAGAAACTCAGAGAGGAGATGGGACTCCGCCAAAGAAAAGAATGTTATAATGGGAAGGAACTTCAGCAGCTCTGTAGTTGAATTCACACCTTAAAAGGAATCCTCATTACAACATGCCAGACCGGCAGTCGTACACCCTTTGTTTAGATGAAGAATTCACTACCTTTTGAGGTGACTCATCTCACTTTTTTGTTGCATCTGACTCCTTGTGAACCCATTTGAAGTTTTCTTGGCAGAGATACTGTAGTGGTTTATAATTTTCTTCTCTAGCTGATTTTGTAGATGAAGAAATTGAGGCAAACAGGGTGAAGTGACTTGCTTAGGTCACACAGCTAGTAAGTGTCTGAAGTCAGATTTGAACTCAGAAAGATGTGTCTTCCTGACTCCAGGTCTGGCACTCTACACCACCTGGCTGCCATTACTAACTGTTTACTATGTCCCTAAGCAGGTAGGTAGCCCTGTTTGGGCAATTAGGTGATGCCGTGGAAACAGAGCTGAACAACAGAAGCAATTCTGTCAAAAGAGGAAATAAAGTTAGTTTGTCATGAGTTATTTTTAATAATTACTCTTTTAAATTAACCAATCAGCAAGTATTTTTTATTAAGTGCTTACTATGTGCCAGGAACTGAGCTAAGTGTTGAGGATACAAAGAAAAAAAGCAAAACCAGTCCCTGTCCTCAAAGAGCTTACATTTCTAACCAATGTTTCCTTTTCTCGATGTTTGAAAATCATCTCTTTAAACATCTGTTCTAGAATTTTCTCAGGAATCAAAGTAAAGTTCACTGGCCTGTGATTAGTAGACTTATCTCCTCTTTTGTGAAAGGGAACAGTCGTACTTCTTTTCTTTTTTTGCTCCTTGCTTTCTTGCTTTCAAATTCTTGAGCCTTCTCTCCTCTGACAGTGTGACCACCCCAATGCACCTCCTGCTTCCTCTCCTCCTGCTTAGACTATCTCAATAGGTGCTGGTGGGCCTCCTGCCTCAGGTCTCTCTCCCCTCCAATATGGCCTTCGTTTAGCTGGGAAACTGACCTTCTTAAAATGTGGGTTTGCTCATTTCGCCTCCTAATTGACCAACTTTGAGGGCTTCCTATTGCCTCTATAATCCAAGAGAAATCCTCCATAACCAGGCTTGCCTTTCCTACCTTTCCAGTTTCTTATGTCTTATTTCCCTCCATGTCCTCCATGATTCAGTGATCCTAGCTTCTTGTTCACTCTCCCACAAGACACCCCACCTCTTGACTGAGCATTTTCCTTGAGCCAGGAATGCTCCTCCTCCTCATCACTTCCTCCCCGCTTCCCTGGCTTCCTTTAAGGCTCCTCTAAAGTCCCACCTCTGCACCAAGCCTTTCTCAGTCCTTCATTTTGGTGCCTTCCCTCTGGGGTCCCCAACTTATTCTGCATGTATCTTGTTTGTACCTATTTGTACCGCATTAGACTTACTTTGAGTTTTTTGAGAGTAGGGAGCAGTTTTCGCTTTTCTATGTTTTCTATGTCCTCAGCCCTTAGCACAGTGTCTGGCATACAGTAGGTGTTTAATAAGTGCTATTTGATTGACCCACATAGCAAACTTAAATTGGCCTCTTTGAAACTTCCACTCATCTCCTCCTGTTTGTTCCTCTCGGGCCAAATAGAGCAAATCTAGTCCTTTTTCTATGTGACGCCGTTCAATGAAGCCCTGTCTTTGTGAAGACAGTTAGCATGCCCCAGCTGCAACTGCTTTTCTTCGGGCTAACCACTGTTCAATGGGTTTTAATGTGACATGAATTCAACGCCTTTCACCATCCTGGTCATCCTTCTCTGGACACTTTTCACCTTATCCAAGTCCTCCCTAAACTGTCACTCAGACCTGAAAACACCTCTCCAGATGTAAACCCTCCCAACATCCTACAGCTATTTAGTGTCAGAGCAGAATAGAAAAACAAAAATATGAAACAGGCCCTGTCCTCAGAGAGTTTGCATGTTATCAGGTGAGAACATGTATAGGAAGAAATAAAATGTAGTCAAAATTGATCCAAGGTCATTCGTCAGTGTGGGAAGGCCCGACCAGCTGAGGGCATCAGAAAAGACCTCTTGTGGGGGATTGTCTCTAAGCTGAATCTCTAAGTAGTCTAATAAATGAAGGAGAAAGAGGGAACAGTCCATGAATAGGGCAGAGTAGAACACTATGTGTGAGGGGTAATAGAAAGACCAGGGGTGGCTGAACGCTGGAGAATATGAGGAAGAGCAGTGTATGTAATAAGGCTGCAAAGGTGGATTGGAGCAAGATTGCAGAGGACTTTACACCTCTAACAGAATAGTTAATATTTGATTAGAGACAATAGGAGCCATTG
The DNA here is from genome assembly GCF_900497805.2 of Vombatus ursinus. Lineage (NCBI taxonomy): Eukaryota > Metazoa > Chordata > Mammalia > Diprotodontia > Vombatidae > Vombatus > Vombatus ursinus. The sequence goes on along the minus strand of NW_020954615.1, from coordinate 6,771,071 downwards.
AAGTTTATTGAATGAAGGAAAGAGGTGACCAGACCTGTGGTTTAGGAAAATGGCTTTGGTAGCTAAGTGGAGGTTGGATTGGAGCAGGGAAGAGACTGGAGGCAGGGAGGCCAATAAGGAGGTCATTACAATAGATTGGATGAGAAGTCATTAGTCCTTTGTCTGTGACAACCCATGAACTTAGAATAATGAAATTTTATAGTTAGAAGAGATCTTTGACATCGCATAGGGTGGTAGGGCTGTGGGTAAAGAAAAGGGGAATAAAGTGAAATAAGGCGGTAGAAATGACCAGATTTGGCCCCTGGTTGGAGCCGTGGAATGAGTGAGAGTGAGGAGTGAAGATGACAGCAGAGCTGCAAATCTGAGTGACTGGTCTCTGAGTCAGATGTGGGTTATTATTTATCATTTATTAATATTGTTTGAACTTAACTTTATGTGACTGGAGATTGTTTGAACCCAGAATGTTGCCCTGACCTCAGCAACTCTCCAGGAATGCCAGAGATGGCTATAAGGATTTTGGGGGTTCCTCCAGGTCTTGGATCTACCCCAAACATTCTTGTTTTGGGGATCCTCACTCAGCTCTTGTTTGGGGTTTACCTAAGCTTGTGTTTTGGGTTCTCTTTGGCTTTCGGCTTCACTCAAATTTTATTTTTACTGCCATCCATCTCAATTTACCTTGCTTTTAAGTTGGCTTGGCAAAATTGCTTAACTGCCTACATGTGGTTTGTGTGTGGGCACTCTTGTCTTAATCCTATATAATGTAAACCTTCTAGAGCCTGGATGAGAAGGAGTCATACCTCCACTACAGCTTGCTTTCCCCTGCCAAACAACCTAATAAATTCCTTTCTAAAATGATTTCAGATTTGGGGTTTGTTCTCAAGAACAACATAAGACTCCAGGGTTTTTACCATGTTCCCTTACTTTCTCATTGTATGACCTTACCAAAGTCATAGGATCAGAACTTCAGAGCTGAAAGAGATCTCAGAGGTCATTGAGTTGAGCCCTCTCATTTTATAGATGAGGAAATTGTGGCCCAGAGAGGTTGTGACTTGCCCATGGTCACAAAACTAGCAAGGCATCTCAGGAAGGATTCTAACCCAGGTCTTTCTGATTCCAAGCTCAGGGTTCTTCACTATACCATGTTGTCTCAGGTTATCAGCCTAGAGAGAATAATTAAACTCAAAGGAGTTAATGATATCAACAAATAAGAGAACATAGAGAAGAGAAGTGGGCCCTGAGCAGAACCTTGTGGTACACCCAGAGTTACGATATGGATGATAGGAGAGCAATGGTGACCAAGGAATGGTCAGAGAGGTAGCAGAAGAACTGGGAAAGCATTATCATGAACACTCATAGAGGAGAGAATGATCAATGGTGTCAAACTCTGCAGAGATGTCAAGAAGGATGAGGATTAAGAAAAGGCCTTTGGAATTCCAAATAAGAGATCATTGGTGACCTTGGAGAGAATGGTTTCAGTTGAGTCACAAAGTTGGAAACCAGATTGCAGAGGGCTGAGGAGTGAGCATGCAGACAGGAAGTGTGGGCGTCACGGAAGCGGCTTCTTCCAAGAATTTGGCTGAGGAACGATCTTAAGGCAGGATCTAGTGAAGGTTTACTTTAAAAATGGGGGAGACAGGATCATGTGATAGTAGCAGGGCTCCAAGAGAGCCACCCCCTACCCCAGGGAGAGGCAACTTTAAGTCCTGACTGGTGGTTACTGCTGCACCTGTAAGACAAAGCCAAAGTCGATGGGAGCCTCCTCTGTTGCAACAATTCTCATCTTCATTGGCCTGTGGATAATCTTGCAAGACCCTTGGTAGGAAGCACATGGCATTTGGAATCAGAGGACCTGGTTTCCACTGAGTACTTGCTAGGCCACTTACTACCTGTGTGACCTTGTACTCATTAATTAACCTGTCTGGGCCTCATTTTTGTTATCTGAAAGATGAGGGTATGGACTGCATCAGTGCTATCAAATTTAAATAGAAACAGGGGCCATGATAACACGCATGACAATCCCTGTGGACTGAATATTGAATTAGGAAACCACATTAATATTATCTATGTTTCAGTAAATTTTTATTTAGTATGTGAGATATTTCCCAATTATATTTTAATCATGGGCAACTCAGTGGTACAGTGGATAGAGTGCCACTGGAGTCAGGAAGACCTGAGTTCAAATCTGACCTCAGACACTTAACTAGCTGTCTGACCCTGGGCGAGTCACTTACCCCTGTTTGCCTCTGTTGTCTCATCTGTAAAATGATCTGGAGAAAGCAATGGCAAACCGCTCTAGCATCTTTGCCAAGAAAATCCCAAATGGGGTCACGAAGAGTCAGACACAACTAAAACAACTGAACAACGACACATTTTAGTCTGGTTCAGGTATACTTGGGAATGTTGCCAGCCCTCCAGAGTACATAATCTCTAAGTAGCTTCTAGCTTGAAAACAACAATAACAACAACAAATCACAGAGTCAGTCCCAAAGAGCATTAGTGGTCACTATAGGGTGGAGCTGAAGGTGGTGGTAAACATAGGCATGAATGTGCCCTGATCCTAGCATCCAGGAGAATTGCCTTCTGGAAGGCAGGGACCATTTTCTGTTGTCCTGGCAACCCCAGAACATAGTACAGGGTCTAGCACATTTTTTAAACTGGATCTATGATTTCACCAATGTTGGGTCCTTCCATTGAGAAAATTCCTACACCAGTGAAACTTTAAGTCTTTAAACTCATTTTAAGTGAGTTGCTTATGGCATTAGGAAAGGTCAGTGACTTTTCCAAGGCCACGTCAGAGCTAGAACCCAGGTCTTCCTGGCTCCTTGCCCAGCACTTTCTCTACTTTACCATGCTGTCTCTCATTGGTATTTAATACAATGCCAACAAAACTACTCATGAGATTATAGAATCAGATGAAGTCATGCTAAAATTTATATGGCAAATCAAATGATTAAGAATATAAAGAAAAATTATGAAAATTATTAGAAAGCCATCATCATCAAAACTATCTTGGATTGGGTACACATAGAATTTAAAAAATCAGTGGAACAGATTAGATAACCATGAACTAGAAACAATTGCAATAACAGATATGTGTTTGATACAACCAAGATCACACAACCCTAGGGATGGGATTGATTATATAGTAAAGACGGCTGGGAAAACTGGCTAGCAGTCTGTGGAAAAATGGGATTAGATTCACCTCTCCTACCATATAATTCAATATTTCCCAACTTCACTGGATCTGTGATCTGAATGATGTGCATATCTCCTGCAGTGACACAGATGACAGCCTGTCCATGCCTTCCCATTCTGGAGGCTTCTTGTCCATATATTCTCTTATAAAACCTCTGTGATGGAGTCTCCCAAAGTGCATGGAGCCTTGTTCTATACGAGGGATTCTTTTTTGTAATTTTTTTTTTTGATGAGGCAATTGGGGTTAAGTGATTTGGCCAGAGTCACACAGCTAGTGAATGTTATGTGTCTTGAGGCTGGATTTGAACTCAGGTCTTCCTGACTCCAGGGCCGGTGCTTTATTCACTGCACCACCCAGCTGCCCCCAGATAAGGGATTCTTAACCTGGGATCAATGAACTTGTTTTTGAAAATATGTTAAAAGCACTATTTCGCTATAATTGGTTTTCTTTGTAATCCTATGTATTTTATTTAGCGCATCAAAAATATTATTCTGAGAAGAGGTCCCTAGGCTTCTCTAGATGCCAGAGGAGTCCAGGACCCCGACATTGCCTGTATATTAACGGAGCAGGGAGTGATCTGTTGGTTATCTTTTCTTCTCAGTACATAATGGATCCATCTTTTTTCCCAGTCATATATTTCCTAGTGACATTCTTTATGCTCCCTCTTCATGCTAATAGATCGTTGCCTTCCCACATCTTCCAAGAGCCACCCCATTGCCCTTTGGGTGACCTACAACTTTAATTTGGTGTTATTCCATGATTTGTAGACATATAGCCTCATCGGAAGAATATTGATGTTAAAAATGTGGGCCTTTGTTGTAAAGAAAAAGCTTAGGGTCAGTGTGATTTCCCAAAGGAAACCCAGCCCCTGACACTCTCCTCCTCCTATTCATTTTAGACCATCCACAGAATCTGCCCCAGCTCTTTGTGCTGTCCATCCATTATCATGGGCCATGAAAAATTAGAAATGTGAGATGGGCCAATAATGTACTATTAAAAAGTAAAACTAGAAAGACAGAAGAATATCTACTCCCAAGCATTTCTCCAGCATTTAGTATGCACTAGGCAAGAGGCTATGATTTTTATCAGTGTGGGGAGCACTAGGGGGGTTGGGGGTTGGGGGTTAGTAACTGGAGGCTGAGTTACCATTCTTTCTCTTTTCTTTGACCTGGAAATGAGAGAGGAAATATGGCTAATAGGGAGTTGATACCCAAGCTAAATAAGGACATAGTTAGAGAGTTCCTAGTTGACTTTGATAAACTGATCCATGTGATTGCTGTCAGTGATCTTTGAAAGCTCCTAGAGAATGGGAGAGGGGCAACCAGGTGGTGCAGTGGATAGAGCTCCGCCCCTGTAGTCAGGAAGACTTGAGTTCAAATTCGTCCCCAGACACTTGACACTTACTAGCTGTGTGACCCTGGGCAAGTCACTTCATCCCATTGCCTAGCCAAAAAAAGAAAAAAAAAGAATGGGAGAGGTGCCACAGGATTAGAGGACAAAAGCTGTCCCAATACTATAAAAGACGAAGAGGACGAAGGGTACAAACTCCAGGCCAATAGGCTTGACTTCAATTTCTGGGAAAGTTCTAGAATGTATCATTAAAGGGATAGATGGTCAACATCCAGAAAAGGAAGCGATGGTTACAAAGAGCCAACATGGCTTCAACAAGAATGACTTCGGTCAGACTAACCTTATTTCCTTTTGTGGTTGGGGTTGTTGTTCCGTCATTTCAGTAGAGTCTGACTCTTTGTGATCCCATTGAGGTTTTCTTGGCAAGTTACTGGAGAGGTTTGCCATTTCTTTCTCCAGTTCATTTGACAGATGAGGAAACTGAGGCAAACGGTTAAGTGACTTGCCCCCGTTAAGTGACTAGCACACAGCTAGTAAGTGTCTGAGGCTGGATTTGAACTCAGGTCTTCCTGACTCTATCCACTATGCCACCTAGCTGCCCTATTTCCCTTTTAGGATAGGGCAACTACCATTACTACTACCAATAGCTAACATTTATATAGCACCTACTATGTGCCAGGCATTGTGTTGAGCACTTTACAATTATTATCTCATAACAATTCTGAGAGGTAGGTACTACTATTATTCCCATTTTACAGATGAAGAAACTAGGCATACAGGAGAAGTAACTTGCCCAGGGTTGCACAGCTAATGTCTGAAGCCAAATTTAAACTCAGGTCTTCCAGACTCCAGGCCCAGAGCTCTGTGCACTATGGCGCCACCTAGCCGTACTACCTACTAGCCTAGTAAGTCAGCCAAATGCTGTAGATATCATTTACCTAGATTTAGAAAAAGTGTTTTGAAATAAAAGTTTGAGAATTGATTGGTATCTTGGGGATTTGTAGTTCGTGAGGTCAAGCATTCCCCTCTCAGCCCTGAGAAGTGAGCTGTGACCATCTCAGTATGTGTCGGAAGGTGGAAATGAGTTGCATTCTGGAATTCAAAAGAGGCATATGCTGTCCTTGAGGACCTGAAACAGTGGGGACCTTCACCCCTGAGCAGCCCCAGAAATGGTACCAGCTCCCCCAGCACTACCTAACAGCAGGCTGTGTCAGAGGAAGCCCAGTGGTCAACAGCAAAAGGAGGGCTGAGCTCCCACCCAGGAGGGAGAGATTGAGAAAGGCAACTGGCCCCTAGAAACCTCTCAAAGCACAAGATTCAGGCTGGAGCAAGTGGCATGTCTACCTATCCAAGGACTGAGAGATGTTCAGAGAAAAAGCCTGGTGCTTTCCCAACTTCCTTTCCCCATGACCATCCATTAACAGACACTAACATGCTCTACTTTTTTCTTTATACTCACATTTATAGTAACCTGAAGTTTTGCATCAATTAGCAAGAAGTCAAAGTTTAGCTAGAAATAAACATAAATTTAAGTTAAAGCAGAACAGGAATTTTCCTAACTGGGAGCTCTGAGCAATTGTGATTGTATTCCGAGCCTTTGTTCAATATAAACTCCACAAGGCAACACATAGACCTGAGGGGCATTGTATCGTCCCTAAGCCAAAACTAAAAAAGAGCTGAGTGTTCCAACAGAATCCAGTTGATTAAATCTCCAGAGACAAAGGGCATAGAAAGGAAAGGGAAACAACCCATCACAGCAACACCTGCTAGCATCTCACCCTCAACCACCTGTGTTACAAAATGACAAAGTCTCATGTGGTATTCATCAGGAAAATATGGAAAGAGGTGGGTAAGAGGATGGTGCGTTAGATGGAATCTACATCGGATGAGACAAGAGGAGGAAATGACCAACGACTCCAGTATCTTTGCCAAGAAAACCCCAAATGGGGTTACAGATTCAGACATGACAGAAACAACTGAACAACAGCAACATCGGTAAGTGGCCAGACTCAGAGAGCAATCATCAATGGTCTCATGTTCACTTAGAAGGAGGCATCCATGGAAGGCCCCAGTCGTTGTAGCTTCCTCTCCCAAGCTCCCACTTTGCTTCAAGCAGCATGGGGGCTTTTGATCAGATAAACCCAAGGAGAAGGGATATGACAAAGAGGTGTTGAGAAGTTTGGACAGAAAGGGACACTAGAACCATGACAGAGGTCAGAAGTCCCAGTGAACAATTAGGTTAATAATAGCTAACATTTAGATAGCATCTACCACGTGCTAAGGGTAGTTAGGTTTCAAAGCAGATAGAGCACTGGACTTGGAATCAGGAAGACCCATCTTTATGAGTTTGAATGTAGCCTCAGACAATTATTAGCTGTGTGACCCTGAGCAAGTCACTTAACCCTGTTTGCCTTAGTTTCTTCATCTGTCAATTGAATTGAAGAAGGAAATGGCAAACCACTGCAAGAAAACCCCAAATGGGGTCACAAAGAATCAGACAGGACTGAAAAATAAAAACATCATGTGCCAAGCAGTTTATAAATATTATTTCATTAGATTCACACAAATAACCCTGGGAGGTAGGTGCTATCTCCGTTTTACAACTGAGGATACTGATGTTAAGTGACTTGCTCAGGGTCACGTAGCTAGTGTCTGAGGCCAGATTTGAACTCAGGTCTTCCTGATGTCAGGCCCAGTACTCTGTGCACTACACCACCTGTCTCTGGTTATTCATATCAGAGAAAGTGCCAAACCTTCTGTGATCAGTGTTCACCAAATGCTTAATGCCATATCCCAGACTGAGCTGAGATTCCGACCCTAGTCTCTGCGCAGTGATGTCCAGGAACAAAATTCCTCTGGAGTTTTGGGCTTTTTGTCCAGTTGGTCCAGGAGACGGCGGCCACTGCTTCAGCTTCTCAAATGTTCAAACTGCACACGTCCTGGAACTCCTGGGTCCAAACCAATATACTACCGGAGAGGGCTTCCAGGGTCTAAGAGAGTGGTGGGCTCCAAGCTCCTCGACTGGCATTTCCCACATTTATTATGCGCAGTTCTCTGGTTGATAAGCATTGTTTATGTGCTTATTGATTCTATGCTAAGAGTAAATGCTGCATGCAGTATCGGCGCGTGCTTATCAGCGTCTGTGTAAAGCAGCTGCCATTACAAGAAGACATGACTGGTGCTATTTGAAATAGTCAGGTCCAAAGGAGGCGGGGCTTTGCAAGGGGGAGGGGCCCAGAGCTGGCTCTGACTGGGTAGAAGCCCTGACAACAAGCTGGTGCCGCCCCTTAGGAGGCGGAGTTGAGGGCTAGCCCGTAGCTGATTCTCCAGTAACCACAGGGAGCGGAGCTTTCTCAGCAGGTCTGTGTGGTGCGGCCTGGCCAAAATGCCAGGGAGACCATGGGACTCACTAGGGAGTGGCCTTCAAGGCCACCTGGTAGTTGAATGATCATCTTTGCCCAGAGCACGCGTGCACACACACACATCCTTTCTTCTTGCTTTTCTTTTAAATTCAATTCAATTAAAATTTCATTTTATTTTCAAACACAGATCTGCCTTCTCTTCCTCTTTCCTGCCTCCTCTCTTCTTACCTCATTGAGAAAGCAAGAAAAACAAACGTCCTGCTACAAACGTGTATAGTCAAGTGAAGCACATTCCTACAATGGCCATATTAAAAAAAAAAAAAAGTTTTCACCTGCGCTGAGCTCATCATCTGTCTGCCGAAAGTTGGGCAGCTTGCTTCATCACGAATCCTCTGGAATTCTGGTTGGTCTTTGGGATTAAAGTTATCGTATAAATTGTTCTGTTTCTGCTCATTTCCACTCACTTTTCAGCCCTTTGCGATCTGGCCTCATTCATTACTCAACTGAAACGACTCTCTCCAAAGCTACCAGCCCTCTGTAACTTGGCCTTCTCTCAGTGTTCCTCCTTCTTGACTTTCCTCAGGCTCTTGACCTTGGTGACTGCCATTTCCTCCTGGAGGAGCTCTCGTCTCTGACTTTCTCTTGGGCCCCTCCTACTTGCCTTGGTGTCTTTTTCTGGCTCACCCCAATGAGCATCCCCTAATTGGGGTATTCTCAGGCTCTGCCCCAGGCTTTCTCCTCTTTACTCCAGACATTCTATCTCTTGGTACCCTCATTGGGTTTAATGATCATCTCTGTGCACACGATGATATCTTCAACCCTAACTTCTCTCCTGAGTGCTGATCCTCCATTAACTACTTATTAGACATCTCAAACTGGATATCTCGTTGTTTGCTTGTTTGCAGGCGTCTTTGACTCTTCGTGATGTCATTTGGGGTTTTCTAGGCAAAGATTCTGGAGTGGTTTGCCATTTCCTTCTTCAGCTCATTTTGAAGATGAGGAAACTGAGGCAAACAGGGTGAAGTGACTTGACCAGGAGCACACAACTAGTAAGTGTCTGATGCTGGATTTGAACTCAGGAAGATGAGTCACCTAGCTGCCCCATAGACATCTTAAACTCAACATATGCCAAACTGAACTCGATATCTTTCCCCGCCAACCCTCTCCCCTTCCTGACTTCCCTATCTCTGTTGAGGGCACCATCATTGTCCCAGGCACCCAGGCTCATAATCTTGATGTCATCCTCAACTCCTCATCCCACATAACCAATCAGTTGTTCTTTCTACTTCTACATCTTTACTCTCACAGCTGCCACCCCAGGACAAGCCCTCATCAAGCCTTCATCTGTATTATTGCAATAGCCTCCCTAATTGGTCTCCCTGACTCATCATACACCCCACTCTAATCCATCCATCCTTCACATAACATCACAGTGATTTTCTTAAAGCCCACCCCTCCTCAGTAAACTGCAATGGCTCCCTATTACCGCTAGGTTCAAAGGCAAACCCCTCTGTTGGGTGCATAAAGCTTTCACAAGCTGATCCAGACTGCCAAAGTGTCCTTCTTACTCCTCATACATGATATGTCAAATCCCGCCTGTGCACCTTTGCCCTGACTGTGCCTTGTACCCAGAATGCTATACCTCATCCCCTCTGTCTGTTAGAATTCCTTATTTGCTCCAAGACTCAGCTCAGGCACCACCTTCTTCAGAAACCTTTTTCTGACTAAATAATATTTGATAACGAGAGAATATTTGTAAATTGCTTAGCACAGTGCCTGGCACACAGTAGATGCTGTAATAAATGCGCATTCCCTTCTCCTTCCCTGTTTTTTCCCCTATCTCTCCAGCTGTGAGCTTCATGTGCACATGTCTTAAATTCCCAACTACAGTGTAAATTTTCTGAGGGCAGAGAAGATATATTAGGCTTGGTTGTATATTTCCCCACACCCAGTGCCCAATCCTGGGTACTAGATAGAGCCTTTTAAAAAAAGTGTTAGTTGATTGACAGCCACGGAGTGCAAGTGTGAAACCTCAGTAATTCAAATGAAACAAACCTTTCTCCAGGCCTGTCTGTCTCCTGCATCCTTCCCTGCTCCCTCCCTTCCATAGCCAGAGGCCTTGGCAAACAGCTCTCTCTCTGTTCCTTCCAAATGTGTTTAAAGTGTTAACTGACTCCCTTCTGTGTAAGAGAGAAGCTATTAATTAAGGTCTCATCAATTTAAATCTGTTTCAAAGAAACAACAATCAATCTGTCCTCCTCCAACCTCACTTGGGTTTGAACTGTGAACAAATCAATCTGATAGAACCTGTCTGCCGCTCTGCCGATTAACTCTGGTAATTGGGAACGGTACATGTGATGCATGCACAGCAAGGAAGGTATCGAACCGCAGAACCTCACAGCTGGAAGCAATCTCACAGGTCAAATCATGCCCGAACACAGATCCGGTCCAATAGCCCAGGTCAGTGGTCACCCAGGCTTGGCTTGAAGACATCCAATGAGGAACAATAATAACAATAATGATGAGTGTGCTTAGAGAAAAGCAGACAATAGTGAGGGATGTTGGGTAGCTAAAACCAACAAGATTTGGCTCCTGATTGGATGTGGCAGTGAAGGATAGGTGAGAGTGGAGGCAGAATGTGGGGGATGATGATGGCAGGGTCCTGGACAGAAACAGGTGGGTTCAGAAGAAGGATGGATTTGGGGGTAAAGATAGTGAGTTCAGTTTGGGGTATGTTGCGTTTAAGATGCCTGTGGGCATCACAAGAGTAAAACAAGCAGTTAGTGATATAGGATTGGAGCATGGGAGATCAATGTGTCCTGACCTGGACAGAGTGGATGTCCCAAAAGTATTAGTGTGGTTTAATCTATTAAAGCTTCTCACTTAAAACTGCTCAAAGAACCTTGGGACATCCTATATACAGACCTGGGAGTAATTTGAACAGGGATGATAATTAAACCCATAGGATCTAATTGGCGAATCATCAGTTTAAACCTGGAAAGGACCTTAGTAGCTATCTAGCTATCTAGTCAATCCCCTCATATTACAGGTGAGGAAACTGAGGCCCAAGGAGGCTTGATGATATACCCAAAATTGCACAGGTGATAAGCATCAGGGGTAGGATTTGAACTCAGGTCCTCTAACTCCAGAGCCCGTAGTCTTTCCACTGTAGCACAATAAACTCGTAGTGGTTTATTTATCTTAATAGGAACTGTTTTCTAGTCACATTTCCCCTTTCTATGCTAGTGAACCATTGGGTAGAATTTTACATTTGTCAATCAATCAACCAACAAGGTTTTATCAAGACCCTTTTATGGGTCAGGCACTAGGGATACAAATATAATGCGTGATGTAATCTCTGCTCCAACGAGCTGACGTTCTCCAGGGGAGAAAACAAGTCCATTTATACAGACTCCATCCACAATAGGTAGTATGTGTAGAGTAAATACAGTATGCCCCCAAAAGTGTTGGTGCAGTTTAAAGTCTAAAATACATTAAAACTTCTGGTGCAATATGTATTAAAAATAAGAAATCTAAGTAAATACAAAGTAGTTAAATGTCAGGACAGCTTAGGTGGTACCATGGTGCACACAGCACTGAACCTGGAGTCAGGAAGACCTGAGTTCAAATTTGAACTCAAACACTTACCAGTTGTGTGACCCAGTCGGCCTCAGCTTCCTCATCTGTAAAATGAGCTGTAGAAGGAAATGGCAAACCATTCCAAGCATCTTTGCCAAGCTAACCCCAAATGGGGTCTTATATGATTGAAAAACAACAACAAAGTTAAGTATCTGGTCTTTGGGGGAAGGCATTAGGAATGCAGGTATCAGGAAATAAAATAATAGTGAGCATTTCTATAGCACTTTAAAGTTTGCAAAGCATGTCACAAATATTATTTCATTTTAGGAAGGGCTTCATGTAAAATATGGTGCTTGAACTGCATCTTGAAGGAGGAAGGATTCTATGAGGCAAAGGTGAGGAGGGATGGCATTCTAGGACTGGGAGCCAATCAGTGCAAAGGCACAGCAATGGTAGATTGTTATAGAGAAAGAATGGAGAGAAGACCAGTTTTTTTCTGGATTGCAGAGCCTGGTGGGGGGGAATACCAATCAGACTATGAATCAACTTCTTATTAAATTTCAGCCTCTTCAACGGGGCCTGGGATCCCAGCCCTTGGAGCTCTTGTGGAAGTCAGGTGCTACTAAGCATTTATAATTTAACTTCTTTTACAATTTTTTTGTGCGTGTTTCATTTTTCCTTCCGGGTCACAACTTCTTGAGGGCAGTCATTGTGTAGACCAGGCACAGAACATAGATTATTGAACAGAGTAGACATTTAATGGATATCAATGAAATGGAATAGAATTGAATCCTTTGCTTTGGATTTCTCCGTTGTCTGTACTCTCAATGCACCCGTGTCTGGTACGGCACACTGGTAAACTGAAGGTGAAATAAATAAAATAGTTGGTCACAGTCTGGTCTCCCTTCGACCAGTGGTTATGGGATTTAAGCCCATGCTGCCCCCTCCTTGATGATCTCTCTCCTCATGGCCTGTTTCATACCTCCAGACTCACTGATCTCCCCAAGGAAGATTTCTGCTGCTTGAAGTGAGGTTATTGACAAAGCTGGGAGGGGGCAGCTCTGCCTGCCCTAGACATTCCTTCCTTATATGTGTCTTCAAAAGTCTTCGAGCCTTTGTTCTTGTGAAAAAATAAATACTTAGAGGCCACAGAGAGTGGATTTATAGAAAGTTGTATTAAAAAGGTCCTTTTGGGGACTCCCTGGAAGTTGCACCCTAGGCTGCTGTCCATCTTGCCTATGCCTTGTTTTGGTTATTGGGAACAGCTGTGGGTAGAAAAGGCACAGTGGTTTGTCTAACCCTTTGGCCTCCCGTGCTTTGGCACTCTGCCCTCCAGCTGTCAGAGGCAGTGGTGTTTTCCCCCATGGCCCATCCACTAATAGGTCATTTCTCACCATCTAGGCAGAGAGTTTGCATTATGTAGAACAGAGAAAGTGAGGATCCACCTAGGATAAGGTGGGGGGGGGGACAGGATTGTGCACAAACTCTAGGGAGCAGACCAAGAGCAAAAAATGTGACTTTATTTCTCTAGAATTGTAGCACTTGCGTCTTCCCTTCCTTCTTTTTAAACTAGCATTCACATATTGTTTTAATGTTTGCAAAACACTTTGAAAAGATCTCATTTTTTCCTCACCACAACCCTATGAAGTAGAGAAACTACTATTCTCATTTTACAAATGAGGCAATTGAGGCAGATTGAGATTACGTGACTTGCCCAGGGTCACAAAGGTCCTTCCACCCTCTTTCCCTCTGTCTCTCTCTCCCTTCCTTCCTTCCTTCCTTCCTTCCTTCCTTCCTTCCTTCCTTACTCCTTTCCATCCTCCCTCCTTCCTTCCTTCCTTCCTTCCTCCTTATTTTTAAACTCTTCTCCAGGGCCAAGCTTCTTGGGTGTTATAATTAATTAGGCAGCATTAGCTTTGGTTTTTATTCTTGTCCTTTATATCGTTGTTACCATTGTGTATGTAATTTTCCTGTTTCTATTTATTTCACTCTGCATCAGTTCATATGTTGTGGGTCCCACACTCATTTAAATTATTCATATTTATTGTTTCTCATGTGCTATAATATTCGATTGCATCCACACCCCACAATTTGTCTAGCCATTCTCCAGTCATTAGACATCTATGTTGTTTCCTGTTCTCTGTAGTGTTTGCTTCCACACAAACTCTCAGATTCCTGCCCTCCATCTTAATGCTCTCATGGTTGACAGAAAGACACTCTCAGCAGTGAGAGAAGGATCACAGCAGTGTCCGTGGCATTTGTAGGGGTGATGTATTTTGTAGATGGTATACCACATCTCTAATTCTCACCATGTCTAACAAGTACAGAGACTGAAGGGTGGGGTGGGGGTAGGGGACATAGGATTTAAGAGTGGAAAGGACCTTAGGAGTCATCCAATACCCTCATTTTAAAGATGAGAAAAGATGAAGTGAACCCTGAATTCAACCAGGTTGAGAAAGAGCCTTGAGTCTCTGCAGCAGTATTTGAAGCAAGTGGGGTGCTTGGCCTGGAGAACGGAAGACTGTAGGGGAACAGCAGACCCTTGGTCAAGAAATTGAAGGTGGTCACATGGAAGAGTTACCAGACTTGTTCTGCTCTTGGCAGAACCCCGGGCAATGAAGGTAAGCTGCAAAAGGCTTGATGTCATTAAAAAAAAAACAAACCAAAACCCAAACTTCCTAATAACGCTAACTATTCCAAAGTGGAATACGCCGCATCATTAGAAGAATTTTTCAAGCACAGGCTGGATGACCACTTGTCACATATATTATAGTGGGGTACCTTTCTTGTTTGGGCAGCGAGGTGGCACAGTGTATAGGGCAAGCGGTCTGGAGTCAGAAGACTCATTTCCTTGAATTCCTTGGCCTCAGACAATTACTAGCTGTGTGACCCTGGGCAAGTCACTTAACCTTGTTTGCCTCAGTTCCTTCATCTGTAAAATAAGCTGCAGAAGGAAATGGCAAACTATTCAAGTTCTTTGTCAAGAAAATCCCAGATGGGGTCATGAAGAGTCAGATACGACTGAACAACAAAATTCTTGGCTATAGGTTGGCTAGGTGGATCCTGAGATCCCTTCTGAAAATTTTGGTGATTTTGTGGAATGACCTACCCAAGGTCACATAGTAAGATACAGAGGTAGGATTTGAAGCCAGGTCTTCCAAGTCTAGATCCATGGTTCTTTCCAGCTGCACCACATTGCCCACAACAATAAAGAGACCTTAGAGATCATCTCATCCAACCCCCTCAGCGTACAGAGAAAAGACGTTTGCCCTATGTGCTGAGCTGTCACGTGAACCTAGGTCTCCTAACTGCCAATCCAGTACTCTGTCTAAGCCCAAAGCACAGGAAAGAAGATTTAGGCAGAAGCTGGTTTATCAGGACTTCCCAAGATAACTAACCTGCCCTGGCTTAGAGCACTAATTGAATTGAGAATCATTTCACGCCTGTAACACGCGCATTCCAAGAAACTGACAAATGGAAAAGCCCAGCATGACAAATAAGGAGTTTGCATTACACAAGTCAAGACTACTAAGATTGTTTTTATCCCAATAATTTTAAATGGGAGGTCTGCTGGAAAGATGGATATTACAAGAAGAGCCAGAGTTACACACACACACACACACACACGCCCCCAAATTTTCACAGGATGTTTATTTTGTAGAAGGTTCATATTAGATACCAATTTATAATGTCTGTCCATCTGTCCATCTTTCTGCCTGCCTGTCTGTCTATCTGTCCATCTGTCCTTCTGCCTGCCTGTCTGTCTTTCTGTCCATCTGTCCTTCTGCCTGCCTGTCTGTCTATCTATCTATCTCTTGGAACTATATAAAATCAAGAACTGGGAATAATGGGGAGAAATTGCAAATAGGCAGATTTTGGCTTGATATCTGGGAAAACTTTCTAACAATTACAGCTGTCCCAAAGTGGAATGGGCTGCCTTGAGAAGTGGTGAATCCTTTTTTAAACTAGGGGATCTTCAAGCAGAGGCTGGCTAATTGCTTGCTGGGTCCACTGCAGAGTGGATTCAGGTACAGTCTGGACCAGATGGCCTGTGGAGCTCTTCCCAGATCTGGGATTCAGTGTCCTGTGATTCTGTTAGTGTACAGACAGTATGTGTGAATGGACGGAATGAGGAATGGAACTGAGGAACATTGCTTGGTGCCAGTTAACAGTCACATGAACACATGAGCCTCCACAGAATAGGCTATTGATACTTTTCAAAATTGAGAACAATGTGGCATTCTGGGACCCATGACATCACTTTGCAAAAATAGAGGCATTCATGAACAGATATTGAATTCTCATGAAAACATCTTTCATTTCTTTTGGGAAGGGAAGAATGAGGAGGCTGGTGAAGCTTCCCCTGGTGATTAGTATTGCTCCAGAAAAGTAATATTCAGAAATTGTACAAAGGGAAATTACTTTGCCAGTGGGAAATATTGTAAGAATAGATCCATTTCTGGTGATTGAATTGAAGCTAAAACTCCATCAAAATGGCTTCTCTTTATGTTGTAATCCCATTCAGCTCTATTCAGTGAGATTCAGTTCAATTCAATTAGGGTGGAGGTCTGGTGCGGTGGAGTCAGGGAAGGGTGGGTTCAACC
Organism: Vombatus ursinus; assembly: GCF_900497805.2. Taxonomy (NCBI): domain Eukaryota; kingdom Metazoa; phylum Chordata; class Mammalia; order Diprotodontia; family Vombatidae; genus Vombatus; species Vombatus ursinus. The sequence goes on along the minus strand of NW_020954615.1, from coordinate 6,754,980 downwards.
ACAAGCTTTGATATGTACTAAATTATCCTGCACTGGCTTCTTTATTGTTTCCATGTTGTCTTCCTGGTTAGACTGTGAGCTCCTTGAGAGCAGGCACTGGGTTGTTGTTTTTTTTTTTAACTTTTCTTTGTATCTTCAGGGCTTATCACAGTGCCTGACACATAGTAAGTACTTAATAAATGTTTACTGACTGACTGAATTAATTCAACTGTCTGATAAACTGAGGCATTTGGATCAGATGGCCTCTGAGATAGATTGATAGAATGAGTTCAATGTAACCAGCATTTATTAAGCATTTACCACTTAATTAGTCAATAGAGATGCAAAGAACAAGTAGAAATGTCTGCCCTTAAGGAGTTTACATTCTATAAAGGGAATCAATATATATATGTGTAAAGAAATTAACAAATACACATAAAATAAATACAAGTTGCTTTTGAGGGGGGTGGTGCTAGATACACTAGCAGTTGGAGAGTTTGAGAAAGATCTTATAGAGCAGCCAGTCAACATTTATTAACCCCCTACTGTATGCTAAGTACTGAGCTAAGCTAAAAGAGAGGGAAGATAGTTCCTTCTTCCAAGAATCTCACAACCGAACGGAGGAGGCAGCATGAAAACAATCCTGGACAAAGAAGCCATGCAGAGGATAAACTGTGGGGGAGTCTCAGATGGAAAGTGCTAGCATAAAGGCAGATCTGGAAAGGCTTCTTGGAGGACGTGAGGGATCAACAAAGCAGGCCCATGTCAGTAGATTACAGACTATATGGGGGATTTAAGGTCTAAGAAGTTTACTTGACTAATACGGAAATATGTTTAATTTGATTGTATATGTATAGCATATATCAGATTGCATGCCATCTTGGGGAGGGGGAGGGAAGAAAGGAGAGAAAATGTAAACTCAAAATCTTATAAAAGTGAATGTTGAAAACTAAAAATAAATACTTTTTTTTTTTTTTTAAAAAAAAGAAGGTACAAGAAATTAGAGAGTGAGGAGCCAGGATGACACCAAGATTGTGAGCCTGGAGGACTGGGAACATGAAGGTACTCTTGACAGTGATAGGAAAGTCTGGAGCCAGACAGGGTTTGGGGGGAAAGATCATGATTCAGTTTTGGACACATTGCAGATAATACGAGTTTCATTGTGAAGACAGTGGTGGAGGGGAGAAGGGAATACATTCCAGGAATGGGGTACCTGTTGAGAAATGAAATGTTGTATATGAGAAACAATAAGAAACCCAGTTTGACTGGATCATAGAGGAGTGTACTAGTTAATGTTTAACAACTGGCTCCCTGGGGGGAAAAGTATATCTGATATACTTTTAAGTTTTTATTAATATTAATATTAGAAGCATTATTAATATTTCTTAAGTCTGTACAATCAACAAAACAATAAAGCAAGCTGTGATCTATAGCATTTGTTGATTTCTGAGGTATAAAGACTTACTCTGAAATTTTAACTTTTGGCCCTGTGGTTCAAGGTAGCTTTAACACACACTTGATGATGTGTGTGTGTGTATATGTATATATATGTGTGTATATATATCTATATCTATATCTATATATATATTCCATTTGCCTGAATGTTTGTCCTATTTCTTTCACTAAAATGTAATTTCCTCAGGGATGGAAATTAAACCCAGAATGCAAGTTTCTCTCAGTAGTCAATGGGTGCTTTAGAAACATTGTGAGTTGTTGAATGGAGGATCACGGAGTTCATGCAGTCCAGTTCTTTGATTTTAGGCATAATTCTACCTGAAGAAGCAGTCAGGAAGTCCTGAGTTCAAATCCTGCCTCTGACACACATCAGCTATGTGGCCCCAAGGGAGAACTCGGAGGCTACAAGTTAATAAAAATGACTAAGAACGTACACAATGCTTTAAGGTTTGTGAAGCGCTTTACTTACGTCATCTCATTTGACCCTTCCAATAACCCTGGAAGGTGGGTGCTATGATTATCCTCATTTTACAGATAAAATCTGTTGCCCGATTTGTATTGGTTAAGGGAGTTTCCTGGCTAGGAAGTTGTCTGTCCCAGTGGAATCACAGATTTGAGTCAATAATAACTATAAAAATCATAATGAACATTTCTAACCCCTCCAGGGTTTGTAAAACATTCTGTAAGCATGATCTCATTTGAGCCTTTCTTCAAAGCAGGCACTAGTTACCATTCTTCCCATTGAATAGATGAAGAAAAACAGGTACATGGTGGGTAAGTGATTTTGGTCCTAGTCATGCAACAGGAAGTGTGAAAGGGGCATTTGAACTTGAACCCGGGCCCTCCTGGCATCAAGCTTTGTTCTATTTCCACGACACTCTGTCGCCTTTTCCAGATGAGGATGTTGAGGCAGAGAGATGAAATGACTTTCTTTGTGACAGAGACAGGATTTATGCTTAGATCCTCCACCATGCTTCTTTCTTTGACCCAGCTAGGCCCACTCAGTTATCCTGATAACCAATCAATAAACAAGCATTTAATAGACATCTGTTATGTGCCAGGAAGCGTACTAAACTTAGAAAGGGGCATGGCCAGGACCTGGCCCTGTTTCACTGACACAGGGAACTCCCTTATTCACTGTAGCTTCTGGTCCTAGAGAGTGCCTCAAGGACTGAAAAGTGAAGGGACTTGCCCAGGGTCACCCAGCCAGCATGTATCAGTGGCAAAACTTGAACCCAGGTCTTCCTAACTCCAAGCCCAGCTCTCTATCCACTGTAACATGCTGCTCATCCAGCTGTTGTTGTTCAGTTGTGTCCAATTCTCCATGACCCCATTTGGGGTTTTCTTGGCATAGATACTAGAGCAGATTGCCATTTCCTTCTCCAGCTCATTTGACAGACGAGGAAACTGAGGCAGACAGGGTAAAGGTTCACAACACAGACAGTAAATGTCTGAGGGCAGATTTGAACTCACAAAGATCAGTCTTCTTGACGCCAGGCCTGATGCTCTATCCACTGTCCCACCTACTTGGCCTCTCCAGCTATTATTATCTGTAAACAAAAGCACTGAACCAGACCAGCGGCTCCCCACTCCATCTGTTCCTTGAACTCTTTTCAACAACAAAATGTCGTGTGGACCTTCAGAGTCATACTGCCCATGATATTCTGCAATTATTTGCTACTGAAGGCGCCATTAATAATGTTTAGCACAAACTCCTTGGACCATCATTGTGCATCCATAATGGGAACCACTGAACTAGATGAATTCTGAGTCTTCTTTTCAACAGTCAAGAATGTTTCTGGAACACTCACTGTCTGGAAAGACAGAATCAAAACAGCTTCCCTCCCCCTCAAAGAGCTTACATTCTAACAGGGAAGACAACATGTATATGTCATGTAATGTAATGTAATACGAGATGAGATGATGCATGATATACCATAGTGATATAATGAAATGACATGATATGGCATAATATAGTATGTACAAGTGGGTATATTGAATATATATTCAAATATATATTATATATCTATATCGAGTGTATATATATTGAATTGTACACGTATATATATTGGATATATCCAGTTGAATTCAAAGTGTTAGGGTTTTTGGGAGAGGGCAGGGGAAGGAAGCTGGAGAGGATTAGGAAAGGTTTCATGTTGAGAAAGGATTATATTGTGTGCATTTGTCCCTACGAGTCCCATGGTGCCAGGCCCGCTGTTAATCCTTGATAAACATCAACTGAGTCAATCCAGAAATTCTGGTCCTGATAATGTACTTGGTATTTTAGGAATGGGGAAAAGGGCAGAGAAGCTGCTCACCTGTTCCTAGTCTGATCTCAGTCTCTCTCTGCCCTTGCAGAGAAGAAATGGTCTTTGGGGAATGGAATCCTATCATTTCAAAATGCCTTCCCAGCTGGAGAAAGGCACACTGCAAAGGCCTCTCCCTTCCCCTGTCCCACCTTGTGCTCTGGGCTTCTCCTACCCCCAGCTGAAGCTATCTGTCATCAAGGTATTCACATCCTAAACTCAGGAAAACCTCTGTGGATCAGCATGTTTTTCTCCAGGAGCCAAAAAGAGAGTCTGGGATGACATCATTCTTCCTCGCCCACAGTGTGTCTTTTATCCCTGTCAGTCTCTGTCTCCCTCCTCTCTCCTTTCTGCTAATCAACCAAACCTACCCTGATGTCACCCACTGTTGTGCTGAGCTTAATTTTTTGAGAATTGTGGATGTGGGCTTTTCATCCCCACTGTCAGCAGTGACCCTAAAGCCTTCCCTAGGGGCAGCAGCTAAATTCGAATCTGGAAGCACTGTAGTCCATTGAACTCCATGAAGAGGCGGGGAACCTGGGTTTCCATCCAGGTTTTGTACAGTTAATCATTCACTTCATGACTGGGGAAGTCACTCATTCACTCATTCAGTCAACAGGCATTTATTAATTGCTTATGAGGAAAGGCACTTCGATTAAGTCAGTTAATCACAATGGACCTCCATTTTCCCTGTGGGAAAGTGGAATGATTAACTGCAATCAATCAACAAATATTTATTTAGTGCCTACTACGTGCCAGGCCCTGAGATAAGTACCGAGGAGACAAAACCACAAGTGAAGTAGTCCCTACCCTTAAGGAGTTTATAAATAGAAAGGCAGGTAGGTTGCCAGTGGATAGAGTGCTGTACCTGGAGTCAGGTTCAAATCCAGACCCTGACAATTACTAGCTAGGTGACCCTGCTCAAGCTGGCTGGTGCCTTAAGCCTCGTGTCTCCTGATGGGCACAGCATGGCCCCAGAGGACAAGCTCCGGGGGCCAGGCCAGGCATCCTCTACCTGCCCCAAAGTAGCCACTTCCATCTACACCAGCACAAGGCAACGTCCTCCTCCTGTTTCCAGCCCAATCTCCCAACTGGGATGGTGCAAAGAAGAGCAACCTTCCCTTTGACTTTGGGAGTCCTATCTCCGGCTGCGCCTGTCCTTTAAGAGGGGAGGGGTGACGCCTTCCACTCAGTTTCACATTCCAGTGACTCTGAATTCCTGTAGATCATCAGCCAAGCTCATTCCACACCCACCGGCAACTCAATTCCTTCTTCCTATTCCTCTCAACTCTCCTACTGCACAGTTTCAACCTACCTCCACCCAGCCCTTCCACTGTGCCTTTTGGAATGCCTGTTCCATAGGCAACAAATTTCCCTTCAAGCTAATTTTTTTTACTCTCCCAGTCCTTCCATCTACTAGCTCTTACAAAACCTGGTTTCCTCCAATGACACTGTCTTCCTAGCCACCCTTTCTAGTAGGTGACTGTGCCTTTACTCATTCTCCTTGGTTCACTGGTTGAGATGGAGGAGTTAAAATATTCCTTGTTCCTCATTGTTACTTCCAGATTGTCCTTCCTCTGTCACTCAGTAACCTCTCTTCCTTTATGGTTCATGGTATTCATATTTACCACCCAAGGGCCTGGGAGCCATTGTCTGTTGAACCCTAGTTCCTTCCCCTTCCTTCTTCGTGTTTGATACCTGACTCACAATTTTTGTCTCTTCCTCAACTCCTGCCCTCATATTAGAAGATTTCAACATATATATTGATTCTCCCTCAAATTTCCAAACCATTCAGGTCTTCAAAGTACTCGCCTTCCATGAGCTACTCTTTTACCCCACTACAGACACACACAAAGATGGCTGTACTTTTGATCTTTCTAGGACCCACAAATATAACACTTTTATGTTGAAGAATTCTGAAGTGCCCTTATCCAACCATCATCTATTAGTTTTTCACCTCTCCCTCTGCATTCCTTTACAAAACCTTATTTTTCATCCTCTCAATTTTCACCCAGATCACCTCCCTTGTTCTAGCCATTCTCTCCTCTTCTCCCTATCTTGACCTCTTGGTGAACCAATTCAATTCTACACTGTCCTCCTTTCTTGAATCCCTATCTCCCTTTTCATATCAATGCTCAGTCAAGCCTCAGCCCTGGATCACTCCCATCATTCATTGTCTTCTCTCCTGCACATGTGCTACTGAACAAAGATGGAGAAAATTTTGCAACCATTCTGACTGAGCCCATTACAAATTTGTACCACATAACCTCAACTGGGCCCTCACTGCTGCTAGGCAATCGTATTATACCTCTCTGATGAACGCACTATCCCACTTTCCACAATGGTTCTTCCAAATCTTTTCATCCCTTGTCAAGTCTTCCATGCACTCCCTCTTTCCACTCTCTCAGCTGAGAATGTTGCCTCATATTTGACTTATTTTCAATCTCTCTCTGTCTACTGGTTCATTTCCTGCTGCCTATAAACATGTCCATGTCTTCCCCATCCTGAAAAAACCCTCACTTCATCCTTCCATCCTACTTACATCCTATTTCTCTTCTGCTCTTTCTAGCTAAACTTCTTGAAAAGGCCATCTGCAAGAGATGCCTCCATTTTATCTCCTCTCATTTTCTTCTTAAACCCTTACAATCTGACTTCTAACTTTGTCATTTCACTGAAACCACTCTGTCCAAAGTTAGCAGTGATTTCTTACTTGCCAAATCCATGGCCTTTTCTCAGTCCTCATTCTCCTTGAACTCTCTGCAGCCTTTGACACTGTTGATCATTCTTTCCTCCTTGGTACTCTCTTCCCACTACGTTCTTGGGACGTCCCTCTCTGCTGGTTCTCCTCCTACCTCTCTGACCACTTCTTCTCTGTCTCCTTTGCCAGACCCTCCTCCAGATCACACCCTCTAATCATAGGTGTCCCTCAGGGTTATGTCCTGGGCCCTCTTTTCCCTCTATGCTATTTCCCTGGGTGATCTTATCAGCTTCCATGGATTTAATCATCATGTTTTTGCTGATGATTCTCAAATCTACCTGTTCTGCTCCATTTCTGCTGATCTCCAGTCTTGTATCTTCTACTGCCTTTCAGCCATCTTGAACCGAATGTCCAGTAGACACCTTAAACTCAGCATGTCCAAGACAGACATCATTATCTTTCCCCCTAACACTCCCCTCCTCCCCTACCCCTTCCTTTTTACTGTAGAGGGCAACACACTCCTCCTAGTATCTCTCAGACTCACAACTTAGAAGTCATTCAGAAGTCCTTATTCTCTCTCACCCCCATATCCAAGCTGTTGTCAAGGCGTGTTAATTTTGCTTTTGCAACCTCTCTTGAATTCTTCCCCTTCTCTCCTCTGATATGGCCACTACCTTGGTGCAGACCCTCATCGCCTCATGCCTGGACTATTGACAGTAGTCTACTGGCTGGTCCACCTGCCTCAAGTCTCTCCCCACCAGAGTCCATCCTCCATTCAACCACTGAAATGATTTTCCGAAAGTGCAGGTCTGATCACGTCACCTCACCTACTCAACAAACCCTAGCGGCTTCCTCTTGCCTCCAGGATCTCCTTGGCATTCAAAGCCCTTTATAACCTAACTTCCTCCTACTTTTCCAGTTTTCTTATTCCTCGCCACCACTCCATTCCCACCATGTACTCAGCCAGTGGTACTGGCCTCCTGGCTGTCACACAGACAGGACATTCGCTGGCTGTCCCCTGTGCCTCTTCTCTGCTTGACTACTGACCTCCCTGGATTTCTTTAAATCTCACCTTCTACGGGAAGCCTTCCCCAATTCCTCTTAATTCCAGTGCCTTCCTTCTGCTAATTATTTCCTGTTTAATCTTGTAATTAGTTGTGTTATGTATACCTGTTTGCATGTTGTTTCTCCCATTAGACTGTGAACTTGTGGAGGGCATGGAGTGGGACTGTCTTTTGCCTCTTTTTGTATCCCCTGACACAATGCCTGGCATACAGTAGGCCCTTAATAAATGATTATTTATTGCTTGATTGACTTAATCTCTGCTTGTCTTAGTTTCCTTATCTAGTGAACAGGAATAATAATAACACTTACCTTCTAGCATTCTTGTGAGGATCAGGTGAAATATTTGTAAAGCACTTTACGAACCTTAAGGTGCATATAAATGCTAGCTATTTTTATCTAGCCAGGAGAGACGTTTATACCTAAGTATAAGGGAGAGGGTGGAGAGAGACTGGCCAATGAGGGCCCAGTCCTTAGAGTTGACTAGGCATGCTCAAAGGGCTGAGCCCTCATTGGCCAGTTCTCTGCCCCCTTACTTAAGTAGATACAGAATAAATAGGATAAACCTGTGTAGTTTTGATTGGGGGCAGGGGACATAGGCACCTGGGGAAGATGAAGAAATTTCCTATAGAAGGTGATGCTTGGTCTGTAACAGATGACAAAAAAAGATTTCTCTATTTTCAGAGTGAGAGGTGGGGGACCATAGGTGTGAAATGTTGCATACGCTATCAGATTTAGTCTCTTTGTTGAATCCTTTCGCTTATTTTCTTTGTTGTAAAAAAAAAGGGGGGGGATGTGTGTCTATGTGTGTGAAATGTGCTATATTTGCCATAACTATAACATAAAAGATAGGAGATATTAAGGAAACATAAAAAGAAATCTTTAATTTAAAGAAAAAAAGGGTCTCCTTCCCTCACAGGAAAAGTAAAAAGAATAACTAGAAAATGAATCTAAGACAGCTTGGTCATTCAAGTCTGAGTTTCCAAAAGTCTTTTTATTCATATTAGCTCTGTTTTATTCATATTAGCCCAAGACACTTACTATGTGACCCTGGGCAAGTCACTTAACTCTATTTGCCTCAGTTTCCTCATCTGTAAAATGAGCTGGAGAAGGAAATGGCAAAGCACTCCAGTATCTTTGCCAAAAAAAGATGAAGTTGGGTCATGAAGAGTCAGACATGACTGAAATGACTGAACAATAACATCTCTCTCTCTCTCATCTGTCACCTTTATTACCATTAAAATCTAAATGACCATTTCCTATTTTTCCTATGTGGAAAGCAAGATAACAACAATCTCCTATTTCTGTAAGAAGTAGAATAGTATAGTAAAGAGCTGGCCTTGAGGCCAGGAGGACCAGGGTTCAAATCCCACCCTTGACACATAGTGGCTCTGTGAGCCTGGCTTCTGTGCTCTGGACGAGTGGGGTCAAACTAAGAAATGAGACCACTAAATTGTACACAAGGGTCCCTGTGGGCACACACTGACTTAGAAAAACGTGTATTAACATTATGTTCTATTGTATTTTTATTCATTTCATAAAATATTTCCCAATTACGTTTTAATCTGGGCAATCTGGAAAGGCCTGGTGTTTGACCCCTTCGCTTTAGACATTTCCCTAAGAAGGCCAGCTGTGGAGAAGGTGCCCACTGGCATAGGTAGAGTGGATTTCTGTATCCAGGCACCCCCTATACCAATGCCCTCCAATCCCTGTTTTTGCAGTACCTTTTGAGGTTTACAAACTGCTTTCGCAGAAGTACCCTGTATTGAAGGTGCTATTATTATCCCATTGTACAGACAAGATTTGTAGGGGGTAAGTACATTGACCTGGCCATGTGTTGGTCATTGGGCATTTGGACCCAGCATTTCTGTGCAGTATCCTTTGCTCTAAACCAGGCTGCTCCCGGTGCAAAGAAATTTCTCAACTCACAACAACTGTTAGCACATTAATTAGTTGGTTCCTCACCCTCTGAAAATTGTTGAACTTTCCTGTATCCCCATCTCCTCCTTTCTCTCCCCCTTGCTTTGTCTGGGCTTGGCAAAAACCTAGATCCCAAAGGTCCTAGTGGCTGGGGTTTGGGACTGGTACATTCTACGAGAAAAATAGGCCCTGGGGCTACTGGGCCCAAGGTCCCCCTGTTTGTCCCTGGGCTGGCCAGCTAACTGTGCATCCAGAGGAACACTCAGTTTCCTGTTACAGATTGCATCTCTGGCCCTGACCTTTGATCTCGAAATTGCGGGCCCTAAAGATGCAACAGGGAGAGAGAAGATACTGGGAGGAGGGCCAGGTATACATCCATCACAGCTGGAGACCTTCAAATGCCAAACCTGCAAACATTGTTTTTTCCTTTATGAAGGAGAAAGTTATGATTATGATAATAATAATAATAATGACATTAATACCTGATGTTCATATGGTCATTTTATGTTGTGCCAAGGGTTTTACGTACATGTTCTCTCTTAATCTTCAAAACATAAGCCCTATGAGGTAGGTTATTACTGTCTCCATTTCATGGATGAGGCAACTGAGGTTGGGAGAGGGCGAGATGTGTTTAAGGTCAAAAAGCTAGTGTCAGAGCCAGGATAGGAACCCAGATGTCCCCTGACTCAGCTCAGCGCTATTGCCAGGGTACCACACTGCCTAGAAGCCACGTTGATAACAGAGCTCTCTGTCATTCATGGAAGCATAAAATTCTGAGAGCTGGCAAAGAACTCAGAGGTCACTTACTGACGTTTCCTCATTTCCTGGGGAATTTTAAAAAACTTGATTGATTTTAGGAACATAGTTCCAGAAATATATGTTTCCATTGGCTGGTGGATAGAGTTCTGAACTTGGGAGTCAGGAAGATCTAGGTTTGCTTCCCAGCTCCACCTCCACTTATCAGAGGTGTGACCCTGGGCAAGTAATTTAACCACCGACCCCCAGTTATTTTAAATAATATTTTATTTCCCCCTCAATTGCAGGTAAAAACACTTTTTAACATTTTTTAGAAGTTTTGAGTTCCAAATTCTATCCCTCCCTCCTCACCCCCCAGGTAATCTGATATGTGACCCTCGGTTTTATTTCACGTAAAGCAGGAATAAAAGTCACAACTACTTCTCTGAATTCTTGTGAAGACTGAATGAAAGGCATAATGTATGTAAAGTGTTTTGCAAACTGTTTGGCTCTATAGAAGTGCCAGTTGCCATCACTGTAATGCAAAGTGTAGATTGTTAAGGTCCTTGAGGGTAGAAACTGTTTTTTATTTTCTCTTAGTATCGCTAGGGTTTTGCACATCTCCCCCATTCCCCCTCTGCCCCCTTTGGTCTGGGCCCAAGATACTGATGAGTAACTGTCAGTAATTTCCAGTCAGTGCTTGGGACTTGGAGGCAGTGAGGGGTAAAGAGTCTTGTTCAGGGTGTGATGGAGGTCTTCGTGACTTCTGAAGCTAAAGGGAACTTGATCAGCATTGGTTAGATGAATGAATGGTGTCAAAAGACCACCTGGGTTCCAGTCCTGGTACTAACATTGTCCTCCTCCTACACAACATAAGCTCCTTGAGGTCAGGGCTTTTTTCTCATTTGTCTTTGAGTTCCCAGTGCTTAAGCACCTTGATTGGCACAGAGTAGACACTTAATAAATGCTTATGGGCTGGTCAGTGCAGTGGACACAGAACTACTCTTGGAGCTAGAGGTTCAGGGTTCAAAACCTGACTCTACTATTTACTAGCTGGGTGACCTTAGGCAAGTCCCTGCCTCAGTGCTTAGGGACAGAGGAGAAGAAAATGGCAAACCATTCCAGTATCTTTTCCAAGAAAACTCCAAGGAGTCACTAAGAGTTGGGCACGGCTGAAATGAATGAACAACAACAAAAAGCACTTAATAAATGCTCCCCCAACTGACTGACTTCCTCTTTCTGGCCCTCTCCATTCCCTCATCTGCAAAATGAGGACGGTTGGACTAAACTGCCTCCATGATCACTTCCTGTTTTCTTCCTAAAAATAGCTCGATTGCCGAAGAGCTCACTCCAAGGCAGTGTGGTCAAATGGAGAGGGCGTTGGGGTAGAAGTCTGGAAGGCCTGGGTTCAAACACACCTCACTTATACTAGTTGTGTAATGCTGAGCCAGACGCCTCCCCTGGACAGCCTTAGTTTTCTCTTTTGTAAAGAGGGGAGTGATGACGTTGATGTGCTGCACGCGCGCATGCATGAAGACTGACTTTCTCTGTCTGTCTCTGTCTCTGTCTCTGTCTCTCTCTCTCTGTCTGT
>NW_020954615.1:6675053-6743224 GCF_900497805.2 Vombatus ursinus | reverse complement strand
TCTCTGTCTCTCTCTCTCTGTCTGTCTCTGTCTCTGTCTCTGTCTCTGTCTCTCTGTCTGTCTCTGTCTCTGTCTCTCTCTCTCTGTCTCTCTCTCTCTCTCTCTCTCTCTGTCTCTGTCTCTGTCTCTCTCCCTCCCTCCCTCCTTCCGGCTCAGAATGCAGTCCAGCAGTCAGGCATTCAGCCTCATCTCCTCTCCGTCCCCTAGGACGTATCTTCCAGGAATCAAGACATTCAAACCAACGCGCCCGCGCCAAGGCCCAGGCACTCGGGTCAGCTCCTTCCTGGGCATCGTTGGGATACTGGTCCATGAAAGCGCTCCGGGGGCTTCCTGACATGAAGACCCCGAAGGGAGTCAGGGAGGAGGAAGTGGGGAGAAAGAATGAGGGAGAGAGGGAGGGGGGAGAAGAGGAGGGCAGAGAGAATGGGGGAAGGGATATGGGAAGGGAGAAAGGTGATAGAAAGAGGGGAGGAGATAGAAGGGGAGAAGGGGGAACGGGAGGTGATGGGAGGAAAGTGGAGAGAAAAGGAGTTGGGTAAGGAGAAAGGGAGATGAGAAGGGGAAAGGGGATAGAAAAGGTAGAAAGGGAAAAGGGAAAGGGAGATGGGAAGGGGAGAAAGGAAAGGGAGGTGCCGGCAGGGGAGGGGAGACAGAAAGGGAGATGGGAAGGCGAGAAAGAGGGTGGAAGGGAGAGAAAGGGAGATGGGAAGTGGAAAAAGAGGTGGGAAAGGATGGGAAGAAGGGATGGGGAGGAGGGGGAGAGATGGAAAGGGAGGAGGGAGAAGGAGGAGGAAAAGGGCTGAGGGGAGAGAAGGGGAGGGGCAGGGGAAGGGACGGTCTTTCAGGAACCCACACAGGCTGCTGGGCCGCAATGACCTGGTTCTCAGAGCGTGATCAATGGGGCTATAAATAAGTCCGAGGGAAGCTGGGGACGCCCCGCCCCTGATTCTCCCGCCCTGGGCGCCCCGGCCCCCCCCCCCCCGCACTCATACTGCCATCTATAGTGAATGGCAGAGAGGGCGCCTTGGGTAGCATGGGAAGGTGGGTGGGCTAGGGAGCCGTGGCCTGGAACAGCCAAGGGAGAGAGGGCCTTCCTGCAGAGAGACACTGGACCTTCTAGAATGCTTAGAGATCGTGTACTTCAATTTCCTTCCTGTAAATCAGGTTGACAAGAGTGGCGAATCAATGGTGTAGGTGAGAGCGCTGGGTCTAGATCCCGAGACAGCCTCAGAAAGAGAGATAGAAAGGAGCAGGGAGGGAAGAAAGAAGGAAGGAGGGAAGGAGGGAATGAAGGAGAGCAGGGAGGGAGAGAGGGGGAGGAGGAGGGAAAGAAGAAGGAAGAGAGAGAAAAGAAATATAGGAAAGAGGGGCAAAGACAAAGAAGAGAGGAGGCCCAGAGAGGAGGAGGGGACAGGAAGGAGACAGGAGAGGGAAAGCAGAGTTGGAAGGGAAAGGCAGAGGGCCGTTGATCCTCCTTACTGGCTGGTGCTAGGTATTTCTTAGGCACACACAGTATTGTGAGGAGTGTTTTTTCAAGTTTCTGGAGTCCAAAATTGTTCCTAGAGGTCCAATGAAGAATCTTCCTATTACAGGAAGGAAAACTACATAGTTCCAGAGCCTCACCAAATCATCCATAATGGTTGTTAGATCTCTCAATGAATTCAGAAGTACTCACTGAGAAAGAGTCACCATTGGCACTGAGAGCTGTCCCTTGTCATGAGTTCTTTACCTTCTTGTCCCTGAGATGAGGTGACTAGGTGGCTCAGTGGGTAGAGCCCTGGGCCTGGAGTCAGGAAGACCTGAATTAAAATCCAGCTTCAGACACTAGCTGTGCGATTCTGGACAAGTCACTTAATGTCTGTTTCCCTTAAGGTACTGGAGAAAGAAATGGCAAACTACTCCAGTATCTTTGCCAAGAAAACCCCATGGAGAAGTTTGGTACAGGGCAGGGGTGGGAAACCTGCAGCTTCCAGGCCATATGTGTCCCTCTAGGTCCTCAGGTGCAGCCCTTTAACTGAATACAAACTTCACAGAACAAATCCCCTTAATAAAAGAATTTGTTCTGTAAAACTTGGACTCAGTCAAAAGACTGCACCCAAGACCTAGAAGGGCACATGTGGCCTGGAGGCTGCAGGTTTCCCACCTCTGCTCCTGGGGGTCAGAAAGAGTCAAGCATGACTCAACAAAAACAAACAATCTACAAGTGAATTCATAGGCCTCTCTCGGCTGGTTGTGAAAAGGTTGAGCTTGCTATCAACAGGATGACACATCTCCCACATTGAAGTAGTTTGGTTTGAATTCTAAGCCTTTGATGCCCAAGGGCTTGAGATATCAAAGGAGACCAACACACCATCTGGTACAAACTGGACCTTGATCCAAATTAAATCAATAAATGGTTATTGAACATCTATCATGTGACCACTTAGGTCCTCTTCCCATGTTTTAACATGCTGTGAAGATCCACTCTACCTAAGTCATATGATGAGGGCTCTATGGAAGAGAGCAAATTCAGGAAGGAGGTAGATAGTGGGTGGAGGGATGCAGGCCTGAAAGCTCATTCTGAAAGTGCAAATCTACACTGACAATAGTCACTAGTTTTAAGAGTCAGCATGGTCACTCATCGAGAAATGAAACTTAGAAAAGGAGGATATTTACTCTTTGAGAACCACAGAGAACTTGGCTTTTCTCCAGCACTCTCCCTCAGGAGGGTAGAGTTAGATATCCAACTGTGAAATCTTATGATTGACCTAGATCTTTTCTGTTGAATCAGACCAGGCTAGTGGCTAACAGTGCCACCTAGAGGTTAAATGTAAAGTGCTTTGCAAACCTTAAAATATTGTATGTATTTGTCATTATTACTAATCTCATTATCATTATTATAATTTCATGAGGTTGCAGATTTTCACAAGGCTGCTTAATGGCTATCACGGTTAAGAGATTTCTGAGTGATTACCTAAGGAAAGAGCCAAGAAGAGCAATACTAAATAGTTATCTACACAATATAAATTGAGGATACTCAAAAGCTTCCTCTGTCTCCAAATATGTCCCCTTTCAGCCAACTTTGGGGCTTTGGAAATCCTAAGCCTAGAGTATCTTTACTAAAACAGAATCATGCTGCCAGGGCCCTCAAAAGCTTAGCAAGCTCAGTAGCAAAATCTTTTTTTTTTTCTTTGTGAGACAATTGGGGGTTAAGTGACTTGCCCAGAGTCACACAGCTAGTAAGTGTTATGTGTCTGAGGTCGGATTTGAACTCAAATCCTAATGACTCCAGGGCCGTGCTCTATCCACTGTGCCACCTAGCTGCACCTCAGTAGCAAAATCTTCATGGCTGGTGAAGTGCATATGATTTTGAACTGGGAATCAGGGGGCTGGGTTCTGGTCCTGTCTCTGACATTAAGTAGCTCTGTGACCTTGTGCAACTCACTTCTCTTTGGGTCTCAGTTTCCTCCTCTTCAAAATATGAGTTGATCAAGATGAAATCCAAGATTCCTTCTAGCTCCAGTTTCTGAGCCTGTTTTTCAGATGAGTCAACTAAAACCTAGAGAGGTTAAATTATTTGGGTTAAGGACTTGCATCTTCAGGAAACTCCCTTTATTTCTGTTAAATTAAAATTTCACTTAATAAAATTACCACAGTAATTTCCTGATACATCGTATTCTCACTCATTCCATGTTAGAGACTTCCATATGACAAATAAAGACTATTAAGCAAACTGACCAACCCAATGACACTGACTAATATTGTATATAGCATTCCACCCCTGTAGTCCCCCTCTTCTGTACCAAGATGAAGGCAGCCTGTTTCGTCATCTTTTCTCTGGAACCAATAGGTGGGTAATAGGAATTTGACTGCCTTTTGCTATGGTTTATATTTACATTTTTCTAGGCCAGGGTCAGGGAACTGTGGCCTCGAGGACATGTGTGGTCCTCTAAGTCCTCAAATACAAAGGGCTGCACTTGAGGACTTAGAAGGCCACGGGTGGCCTCAAGGCTGCAGGTTCCCTACCCCTGCTCTAGTCCTTACACAAATTGTCCTCTCACTTCTGCCTTCTTTGCTCTGCACCAGTTCATACAAGTCTTCTCTTATTTCTCTGAGCTGCACATGTACATTATTTCTAATGGCACAACAGTATTCCATGAGAGTTCCTACTATCAGTTTGCAGGGCCATTCTCATGTCCATGAGCATCCACTTTATTTTCAGGTGTTTTTGTTTTTGCTAACAATGAAAATGCTGCTCCAGATATTTTGGCATGCATGGGTCCTTTATTTCTGTCTTTTACCTCCATGGAGCCTACGGCAGCTGATAGGGACTTTAGATCAAAGAGAATGAATAATTCAGTGACTTTTCTCACATCATTCCAGATGGTTTTCTAGGCCTGCTGGACCACCAGGAAACCCCCTTTAAGATGCTGTCTGCATTAGGTGGTTTTCATCAGTAACACCTTGTCAGGGATTTCTTTATCTTCATAGAAGCACAAGGTCATAGATTTAGAAGGCTGTTGAGGCCAACACTTTCATTTTACAGATGAAGAACCAGAAGCCCAGAAAGGTGAAGGGACGTCTTTGTGGGAAGATGGATTTTGATAGGGGGAAGAAGGGATGTAATGGGCCATGGTAAGTGAAGGCTAAACTGAAATGAGTAAATGTGTGTGTGTGTGTGGGGGGGTATTGCAGAAAGTTGCTGTAGGAGGAACGGGCCAACTGCAGGCCAGTGGACCTCCTGGGGCACTGACAGGGGGCCTGCCAAGATGGCAAAGTCAGTCTCACCTGCTTTACAGTTCTGCTTCAGGCTGGCCCTGCTTGAAGATTGTTGTCTCTCAGGCTGTCTGTCCCCTGCTGATCTAGACAAGAAGAGACTAACTGGTTGAATGAATCTGTCATTGAGCCTTTATACAAGCTTCCCAGGAAACTCATTTTATGCCTGACCTCAATCTTTAGCAAGGGGCTACAGTTAAGTATTCTCAAACTCACAGTGTAATTTCTCTTCCTCTAAAAATAATAATAACACCTTCCATTTATAGAGCATCTTTCATCTGTGGACCTCAAAGCATTTTATAAATATTAATTGGCATGAACTTCCCTGGGGGTTAGCTGTTATTGGACCCATTTCACAGATGGATAAGCTTCCTTCACAGAGGAGTTAGGTAACTGGCCCAATGACTGTATTCTATCCATAGCAGCTGGTGGGAGGAAAGAAAATCTAATGCCAGAATCCACAGCCCATTTCAAAGGTAAATGGATAATTACCTCCTGTGTGTGTAGATTGCTATCTTGGAGGAACTCCAAAGTGTTTTTACGGGATATATTTAATTCATCTTTAGGATAGCCCAATGAGTGAAATAGAGTTCAGAGATGATTCCATTTTATAGGTGGGAAAGCTAAGGCATGATTATTTTGACTCACCCACCGTCTCATACAAAGTGAGGAGCAAATAGTAATAGAAAATAGTCCTTCTCACCATTGGACTAAGGACTTTTGCCCTCCGTCTAGGGGCACCACTGAGTTTACCACTTGTAGAAAAACTCTCTAGGGGAGAAATTCTTAACCTGGGGGCCATGGACCCTGAAGTTTGTGTACTTAGGTGGGGAGCCCTCCCCAAAACCCTTCATTTTAATTCACAACTAACTAAAATATAGCATGTCCTTCAATTAGGAATTTTAAAAAAGACATTTTCTGAGAAGGGGTAAGCTTCACCAGATTGCCAAAGGCATCCAAGATTCCCCTCCCCCCCAAAAGGCAAGGAAACCCGGCTTTTAGGGTAAGGTGGGACTTGAGAACACCATGCGTGGGACAGAGGGCCAGTGGAGCTTTCTGTGAGGGGAACCAGTGCGATGAGATATGAAGGAAATGGAAAAGATAAATGTAGAAAAACATTTATAGTAGCAGTTTGTAATAGTAGAGAGCTAGAAACAAGGCATGTGTCCAGTGACTGGCGAATGGCTGAGCAAACTGGTATGGGAATGGATGGAATACTGCCACATTGTAAGGGATGACAAATACAAAGAAAGATCTCTGGGTAAATACAACTCTTAAGTCTAAGCACAGATAATGAAACATATTTCCCTCCTCTCATTAGAGACAGATGGGAGGACTATGGGTACAGAGTGTTGCGTACGTCACTTTCCTGGTAAGTTTTGCTAAAATATTTTTAATTGTTACGAGGGAGGGTTCAAAGGTAAATGACTGTATAAAAAACAAAAGGCATCCAAAAAAACTTTAAAACAAGCATGAAAGAAATAAATGCCATCGGGCCAGGTTAATGCTACTTTGCTAAGCTGAAAGCATGCAGCCTTCCACTCTTAACATTAAATGGCAAGCTCCTTGAGGGCAGGGACTGTCTTTTGTCTCTTTTTGTATGCCGAGAACTTAGCACAGTGCCTGGCACATAGTAGGTACTTAAAAAAATGCTTGCTGACTTCCTGGAGGAAGTCCCTGGTAAAGCACCTGGTAAAGTCTTAGTTTGCTGTACTTCCACCTGGGTAGAAATGGAAAACTTTTAAAGTCCACCTGGACCTGGATAGTCAGTGACTATTGTGCTAATAGATACCTAGCCAAAGAACTAACTAGAATAATTAAAAGCATTTAATTTGAAGAGAGATGGAGACGTAAAGCAATAGAAGCATTCCCAGCATGCCCTCCATTTCCCATGCCCCTAACTTCGTTGGGGAAGGAAATGTACCCCCTCCAGGTTCCTGCCTTTAAATGGGAGGAAACAGGAGAAAGTCTCTTGAGCCTGGGACACTCCCACACAGTACCCAGCTGCTTTACTTTGCTTGTGAGTCAGGATCTAGTTGGCTGTCTGACTGGACTGGCTCTCGGCCACTGGCTGCTCAGTCATCGCTCTAGCTACCGCTGCACCTCTCCACAGCCTCTATCTGGGCCTGGAAAGTCGTGCAGCTCTGCTGGCTTACGTTCTCCTTCTAGCTTCTCTGATACCCCACTAGTTTAACTCACCTGTTGTTCTTCTGGTTAGCTGTGGGACTCAGGACTTGCTGCTAGCTCCACTGGTCTCCTTCCTCCTTCCTTTGCCTCCTTGCCATGATAGCAGTCCTGGCACCACAGTGAACCAAGACTCTTGGTCCACCTACAACCAGGCTCAACTCTCTGAACCTGGGCCCTCATGAGCAATGTAGTTCCTAATTGGACAGGCTTGTGTTTGCTGCATAGAACAGCGGAAAGTCTAGGCTTGGAGTTGTCTAGAGTCCAACCATCAGCCTCCAAACAGAACAAAAATTGCATGTCATCTAAAGACCTCCCGGGGTGGTGGTGGGGGGGGGAGAAACCAGTGTTAAACTGAAAAGGATGAGTCCTTAATGGCGGAATGTCAGGCACTACCAGAATCTTCCTAATCTGCCTGTGCCTCTGCATTAGGACAGTACTGAGAGGACTGAGCTTAAAGGAGGAGAATATTCCTTCAGCTCTTTTGCCTTACCTTGCAGCCTCAGCATTTAGCACAGTGCCTGCCGCCTTTAAGTGCATTGAAGCACTAATAAATGCTTGCTGACTGACTGACTGACCTCAGGTGGGTGAGAAGAGAGTGTCTTCCTCCTGGGAGGCAGCTATGATACAGGGGAAAGAAATGATTTTTCATTCATTAATTTTTTTTGTTCATTTATCATGTCTACTTGGAAAATAAATTTTAAAATAGCAAATTTAAATATCAGGAAATTATTGTCGTTGTTATTTAGCATTTATGTAGCACTTTAAGGTTCACAAAGTGCTTTACTAATAAATAATATCTCATTTAGTCCTCACAGCAACCCTGGGAAGTAGGTGCTATTATCATCCCCATTTTACTTGAGGAAACTGAGGCAAATGGGATCAATTGACTGGCTCAGGGTCACACAGTTAATAAGAGTCTGAGGCCAAATTTGAACTCAGGTCTTCCTGACTGCTGTCCCTGTACTTTCTTTCCACTATGCCTATGAGGAGAAGGAGAAGGCAGGAATTGCTGCCACGTGGCCCTGGGGTCTCTGCTTGCCTTGACATTTGCTCTTTCATTTTAAGGGAAGGTAGAGTACTGTCCTGGCATCCTAGCATCTGAGTTTTGTAGCTAGCTCAGCATGAATGCCCTGAGGAACAATGACTGACCTTCAGGATTGTCCTTTGGATCCTAGCCTATGGTAGCTGAAATGAGAACTCTTCTACAAGTCATGCTGCACCTGGCCATGAACTTGGCAGCACCGGTTCTATGTAGAAAGTGCTAATGGTGAACCCACCCTCCCCAAAGATAGATAAATTGTTGAGGGAGTGGAATTTTGTTCTTTAAGTCTTGTATCCTTGTAAAAGCTAATTGATAGTAAGTGGTTAAATAGAACTAGGTTTTACTCACCGGTATCTAACACTGGAGGGTGGGTGGGGGGAGCGGTGGGGACTTGAACTGAGAGCATTAGATAAGAGACGATTCCAACCTCTTAGGGTACTCAGAATTCTAAAGAAGGTAGATAGCAGGCCTGGCTCTGGGAAAGGCAGCCAAAGCATACTTACTACCCATGAAATGGGTTTAATCTTGGGGCCAGTCCCTAAATCACTCTATATTTGTCTTAAATTGCCACCACCAGTGTTCCTTCCAGGAAATCTCTGAATATAGTACTGATAAAGCTAGCCTTTCAGTCTTCACAGATGTGGGTGAAAGGTTCCTCAGATCCCATAAAAACTTTCAAGGTAACAAATGCATGTAAGGATCAGGATAAACTTTATTTCATTCCATAGCAAATTCAGAATACACATAAAGGACTCATTGTACCCTATAAATAATCAATGCAATCTTCCATCTTTGATGACTTGCAGTGTTCCTTGGAGTCCTAGTTTTTCAGACTATGACACCATCTTGTCATTTAACCTCAATGAAACTGTTAAGGGATGCCATCTCATCCAGTGCTATTGGCCAATGAGCACTTATGTCACACCTATTGATGGAAGTTTCACATCTGGCACTTTCACTAAGTAGATTCAGGAAGCTTTCTGGAGTTTGGTGGCAATCGATTTGGGGTCTGAGCCTCAGTTGTGGACTGAAGTATATTTTGATAACTGTTGCCCATGAAACGACAAGAGAGCTTGCTTGTGGGTCTGCTGACCATGAAGTCCTATGTATGCACGATGCCATCTTCCGTGAGCATCCACGAGAGATCATGTCTAACCTTTACTTTTCCAGGGATCTGGAGGGGACTGAATAGGAGGCGGCTGCTGAAATGGCGGTGAAGAAGGAGGAATTTCAGGGTGAATGGGCTGCCCCAGCTCTGGAGTTGGCTACTACTTAGCCTGAGGTTATGGATAGGTCTGAAAGAGTATAGGTGCCATCTGCGCCCATTCAAGGCTGGTCTACAGCTTCTACTGCTTGGCCAATGCATAGGTGGGACCTCCCACTGAGCAGGCTTGAGTTCCACCCCAGATGCTCTTGTTTGTGCTGAAATATAATGAAGGAAATAAAATGCCAATTTCCTAACATCCCCTCCTCCCCAAATAGATAAACGGCACATATGACTAGAGGCTCATGGTTGATTCCTCAGTCCCTGTCATGGTGCAACTGGACCCAAGAGGATTGGGGACTGAGCCAGGAAACCACTCGGTGGGCCAGAAGGGGTGAGGAGAGATGACTTCTGGTCTCTGTATTGAATGTAGCCTCAGGCATAGAAATGGGAGAGGCCGAGATGAGTTCAGGGGATGTCCATTCCGATACGGTTAGAATGTAAAGTCTGTGGAAGGGAACATTATGGGATATGATGGGGAATATTGATGGTGTCAGATTATGGAGGGCTTTGAATACCAGCAATTCAGTCTGGTTAGAACAGCCCCTTCACCCAGAGGAAGAGAAGGTGGGCGGGGACATGTGCACAGAGACAGAGAGACAGATGAAGGCATCCATGAGGGCATCTCCTGACTCCTGACTCCAAAGAAATTCTACCAAACTGCTGAATGGCTTATCTTTTCTGTTTATCCTAGCCTGGTGCATTTGGTAGAAGACCTAGCTCACACTGTATGCCTTAGTATACTAAGTTATATATAACCCCAATGACTCTAACATGTCCAGGTCATCGGAGGTCAAGCTATTGGTCTGGGTAGAGCCAATCTTATGAATACGTGCTAATTTTTATCCTTCCAGTATGGTAATATTCTGTGGTTTGGATCTAATTCAATAACCCCCAAAGTTAGCTTAAAGTAGATATGCTCTGCTTCTTGATATCCTCAAAGGAACATGAGCCAGTAAAGGAACTTTAGCAATACTTAGACAATAAGGAGCCATGGAAGGCTGTTGAGCAGAAGCGTGACATGACCAGATCTGAGTACAAGAAAGATTATTCTAGAAGTAATATGAAAGATGGACTTAGAAAATGGGGAGACAACAAAGTTGAGAGGATGGGGAGAATTGTTGGTGCTTCTGCATCTTTGAAGAAACTACATAGTCCTTGAATGGCTTAACTATCCCACCCCACACTCTGACCTCAAGCTTTATTTATGCTATTAATTTACTGGGAAAGCCTTTTCTTTTTCTTTTTAATAATAATTTTTATTTTGTTTAATTGATTTTTTTGAAAGCCTTTTTGTCATGGATAATATAAAGGCAAACATAAGTTCTGGCTCTGGTCAGTATAATCATTGGTTCTAGGCATTCCAGGGCAATGGCGGTGGAAGGGCGGGTTCTGAAGAGGTGAGCCAATGTGGATGAAGGCTGGTGTTGATGCTGACAGGGACCCTGAGGAAACAAACTCATTATGACCTTGGCTAGCTTCTCTTATGTACCAGCCTGAATTCTTTGCTGCTCCTGATTTCTCATTTACTTGTTACATGGCCACAGCCTGTGACAGTGAATTAATGACTTCTAAACTCAAGTGAAATATGCATTAATAGAAATCAAAACCTTCGAAGTTTCCTTGGATACATCACCTTGGTGCTTGGGGCATGATTGGTGGGGACCCCCAACAAAGGCAATGCAGAATTCTGAAGACGTATGGCTTGTCCATCTCAGACTGAAAAGTTGTGTGGGACCTTTGGGATTAGAGGTCTGGAGTTGGAAGGGACCTCCAGAGTCTTCTAGTTTATCCCCCTCATTTTATAGATGAGGAAACTGAGACCCAAACTTGCCCCAAATCTCTTCAATGTCAGAGATGGGATTTGAACCTTCATCTCTGACCCTGGAGTCAGCATTCTCTCTACTGTATCTCACTTGGCTCCCCTTTCCTCTGTTGGTAAGAAGGTGGTGGACTACAGGTGCTGAATGTTGCATATGGTTTCAGGCTTTCCCGCTGTCGGTTGCTTTTGCTTAACTGTTATTCTTTGCGTGAAGGAAGGATCCTGTGGTGGGCAATGTCTCAAGAAAGAGACAAAATGCATTGATGACATTTTTTAAAAAAAAAGAGGAAAGGAAAAGAGACAAATAGAAAGAGGATTTGTATTGGACGGACTGTCATTTCATTCAAACTGACTGTGTGTGTTCCCTGGCTTACTTTAACGTTCTTTCCCAGCTTTGTATTATTATTCTGAACTGCCTAGCCCTTGGATCTGATTACCCTATGGCCTCTGGTTGACCTGCCCTGACATTCTGTTTACCATTTCAGATGTTAACTTGGAATATTCTCCCTTTCCCTAGGGGAGGATTTCTCTCCTTTGGGTCCTATTAATTGCCTCCAATCACTAGAATGCATCTGCCCCATCCTCCCTAGAGGGCAGGGATCTACCATGGCCTCAAAATGATGAGACTTAATATTTGAACCAATATCCAAATGAGTAGCACCGTGCTGTCCCCATTGGTTTTACTTTGAAGAATTCAGAGGAGTGGGGCTGCTGTGTTAAGAGATGCCTGGCTTCCCATGGAACCATTCTGTTAACCCTTTGTGGACCCTACTGGCAACTCTATATAGACACTGGCGACTCAGCACAGGTTGGTCTCGTGGGCCTGGATTTCTTCAGCTATAAAATCCCAGTGTTAGACCAGATGACTATGAGAATAGTGAAAGGAATCATGTTATCACATGAGGATTAATTGAAGGAAATGGGAATAGTAAAACTATAGAAGAAAAGACTGGGGGAGAGGGCCATTGATAGCTGTCTTCAAATATTCGAATATATGATAACAATAATAATAATACCTAGCAATTACTGGGCATTTTTGAGGCTTACAAAATGCTTTATATTTGTTATTTCATTTGAGCCTGACAACAACCCTGCGAGGTAGGTGCTATTATCTTTATTTTACAGATGTGGAAACTGAGGCTCAGAGAGAAGACAAGTGACTTGGTCAAGGTCACGCAGTAAGGAAGTAGCTGAGGCCAGGTCTGAAGTCAGGTCCTCCTGATTGCATCACCTAACTGGATTGGTTGAAGGAACTGGGAATGTTTAGCCTGGGAAGAGAAGATTTCGGGGTGGGGAGGGGAACAGACAATAGCTTTCCAGCATTGAAGACAGTGTGGCTTCAGAGAGCAGAACCTAGAGCAACGGTGGCAAATTACATGGAAGTAAGTGTTAGGCTTGACATAAAGAAAAACTTAACAACTGGAGTAAATCCAAACTGAATAGTGGGCTCCCTTTTGCTGGAGGTCTTGAGGCTGAGGTTGGCTGACCATTTGTTGGGCGGATGTTAATGGGGGAATTCTTGTCCCATTGAACCAGAAGGGTGCTGAGATTTCATGATCTTCTGTCATGTTGAGAGTCCCTTCCAGCAATCTGGCTTGGTTCGATATGATTCACTTCTAGTTGCCCAACGAAGCTTGAAATGTATCTTAATGGGGCTGCCATTGTCTCAGAACGTGTCAAGAGCTGTTTTAGCACATTCTTCCAAACATTCTCAATGGTGGCAGGCCAAGTCAGGTTATTAGAATGTGTCATCTCCCTGGGGGAGGATACTGTTTATGATCTTAAAGTCTGGGGCTAGTTTCCATAGTATGACCCACAAACAGCTGTTGAAGACATTTTCTAAAGAAGAGTTCTGTTGATGTTCCAAGAAATGGTGACAGCATTAGGAAAAAGCCTTCCAAGTAGATGAGAGTCATTAGAATTGAAGTTCTTCTGAGGGGTCCATGGAGAGATTTCAGGGAATCCATGAACTTGAATGGGGAAAACATGTACATCTTTATTTTGGTTGACCTTTTTTTCCCTTGATGTATTTTATGCATTTCAGTGAGAGTTGCTCCATTCTTATAATGCTATAATGGATGGAGCTCATGGATGTGGGTATTTCCTTAACAGTTGTAGATTGAAACCCATCCATATCTGCCCATATAGTAGGCGTCTGGCCTCCCCAGAGTTTGACATGAGGAGTCGACCCAACAAGCGGGGAGGGCACTTCTTTGTATTCTGACAGAACAGCTCCTCGAAGGCAGGAGCTGTTTCATTTTTGTCTTTGCATCTCCAGCATAGGGCCTTGCACATAGTAGGGCTTAATTGTCCTAATTAATCAATTAATTGTCCTTAATTAATTGATAAGTGCTTATTGATTGATTGATTGGCTTTATGAGGCTACTAGTGGAAACCATGGCCTCTGTTCATTGATTCCGTCTTGCTTCTGCCAGGTTACTGGCCCATTTTCTTTTTTTGATCGTACTCTTTAACGACATGCTTTACATCTTTACATTTCCTTGTTGGTAATGTGTTACAGCCTACTCATGCCTACCACATGCCTCTTGAATAAAGACCCGTCAAGAGTTGCCAAAAATTTAATCAGACTGCAGCTAAGCTGGCAAGGAGCCCCTCCATCCTTCACTAAATTGGTCCTTGGACAATGGGCGGACAGTTTGTTACCAGACCTGTACCTGAACTTGAACCCTTTCTAACTGACAGGATCTATCAGGGGTTATGCTTTACCAATCGTCAGTGAACAAGCATTTATTAAGTCCTTTCTATGTGCCAAGCACTGAGCTGAGCCATACAAAGTTTCTAATAGGAGATTCATCTTACCAAGAAAGCCTTGGAGAACCCAGTGAGATCTCCCCTTCAAGGTGAGGCATTAGATTACTTTAACAGGGGAAGTTTGGATTTCTTAAGGGCATAAAGGATAGGGACTGAACCTGTGATTTGATTAATAATAGGGATCTTTTGAGTGAGGGAAATCCCTTTACCAATGCAGGTTGGCCTTTTCCACAACTTAAAGTCTTAGAGAGTTATCTAGAGTTTTGAGAGTTTAAGTCCCTTGCCTAGAGTCACACAGCCAATGTGTGTCAGAGGGAGAATTTGAACCCATATCTTTCTGGCTTCAAATCCAGCTCTCTATCCAATAGTCTGGGCTGCTAATCAGGTATGCTAACAACAGTAACAAAGACAATGACAGACAAAGATAAGACAATGACAGCAAGAAGCAGCCAGGCCAGAGTTGCCTGGCTTGCCAAATTCCCAAGAGGCCAGCATTTTAAAGGCCACCATTAGATGTGCAAGCCCAATTCTGGCGAGAGATGAATTCAGGCCCAGGTTGTCCCAGCAGTGGCGCCTCCTGGAGGCTTTTCCTGGCATCATTCTGGGTGTCACTGATAGTAAGCACACTGGGGGAGGAAACCTAAATCGTTGCCCTAGTAAGCAAAGGAGGAAGTGACTTTTAAGTTCAGGGCTTTTAAAACATCAGCAGAATAGAATTCCAGTGCATTTCAACTGAGCGTAAAGTGAGGACGGGCCTCTGATCTGTCCTCTATTTTTTTAAGTGAAAAAGCTTTGGTAGTAATGTTCCTGGGTCATGTTTTACTGTGCACAGAGAGAGGGTTTTGTCCGGTTACTTATGGGCAGCCTAGGGGCACATGATCTTTTGGACTGCGTTATGAGAACAAGGTTTAAATTCAGCTTGCGGTTTCTCAGAGTGGAAAAGCATTTTAGGGGTTCACCTAAATCAACCCCTACATTTTATTAAGAAGGAAACTGAGGCCTTGAGAGAATCAATCATGGGAGCATTGATTAGTAGACAGCCCTGGAAGGGACTATAGGGACCATCTAGTCCAACCCTTTTCATATTAAAGGTGAGGAAACTGAGGCACAGAGAGGTTAAATGACTTACCCAAGAATGGTAAAAAATGGAATTTGAACCCAAGGTTCTTCAGAATGAAAAGGGGCTGAGTCTTTGCATTTGATTAGCGTTGAATAAAATCAATAGGCCCATTAGGCAACTATAGGATGGGCCTTATGAGTAGGAAGAGTAGATGACTGACTATATGCTGTGATGGGAGTTCAATCACCAGTGAGGCTGCGTGATATAAAGAATATCAAAATGCATCTCAAGTCAGGAAGACTTAAGTTCAAATCCCAGATCAGACTCTTACTAGCTATGTGACTCTGGGCAAGACATTTGACCTCCCTGTGCTTCAGTTTCCTCGATTGAAAAATGATAGAATAGGATTGAGTAGCTTCTAAGATCCCTTTAAATTTGAAATTTATAATCCTAAGACCCACCGCTCTGCCATTATACATTAATATCTTTGAGTCTTGGAGGCTTTTTTTTTTTTTTTAGGCGATTGGGGTTAAGTGACTTGCCCAGGGTCACACAGCTAGTAAGTGTCAAGTGTTTGGTCTGAGGTCGGATTTGAGCTTAGCTCCTCCTGACTTCAGGGCCGGTGCTCTATCCACTGTGCCACCTAGCTGCCCCCTCTTGGAGGCTTTTTACTCCATGGAGAAATGACTTCCCCTGTCTGGGCCCCAGTTTCCCCATATGGAAAATCAATCTATTAATCAATAAGCATTCATTAAGCTTCTTCTTACTCTTCATGTCACATGAGGACTGGTTGGAAGAACAGAGGTTGTTGGCCTGTGGAAGAGATGAAGAAGGGGATAAAAGACACCTGTACTAGGGGCTAGGGATACAAGGACAAGAGTGAAATCTCTGCTCTCAAGAACCTTACGCTCTTCTGGGGAGGTGTGTGTGTGTGTGTGTGTGTGTGTGTGTGTGTGTGTGTGTGTAATGCAACATGTTCACAAATAAGTAAATACAGGGTTTTACAAAATAAATACAAAGTGGTTTGGTCAGGAGTTGGAGGGGAGAGATTAATAATTGAAAAATAAGGAAAGACTTCTTGAAGGAGATGGACTTTGAACTGAGGCTTGAAGGCAGCTAGAGATTACAAGAGATAGAGGTGAAAAGAGAGAAAATGATAGGGATGAGGGATAGCTTTGAATGTTGGGTCCTAAGCACAGCAAGTCTGACAGTTTGTCTAAGTTTGTATATATAGTAGTATAGTACTGTATACTGAACAGTATATAGTAATGATAATAAGGGATAGTAATATATAGTAAGTCTGGAAAATGAGACTAGAGCCAAGTCATGATGTCTTTTTTTTTCATGATGAAAAGAGGAAATTGTGTTTTATTCTAGAGGTCATAGAAGCCATTTTTGAGTAGAAGAGTAACTTCAGATTTGTACTTTAGGAATATGCATTTGGAAGATGGGTAGAGGATAGATTGAAAAAAGGAGATACTGGAGGCAGGGAGACCATTAGGAGGCTATAATGATAGTCCAGTGATGAATGTCTGAATGAAGGTGGAGTGTTTATATTTGAGGTGAGAAATTGGAATCTTTTCTAGTCGTATGGATTGAATGTAACAGAGGCAGCCTCACTAATCCACACTAGGAGTGAATCTGTGCCCTTGACCCAAATCTACATCATATGGTTTGTTATTAGCATAGTACTCTATGTCTGAACAGGAACCTTTCTCTGATAATTTTTCAAGAACATTCTATTCTTTGGTTTCTAGGGTACACAGTTGACAATCTTGGTGAAATTTAGTGGAATAAGAAAATATGGTTAATTAATCAAAGTTATTACAATGTGAATATTCAAAAAACATAAGTTGTTTTGTCTAATAGTATTTCTATTACAATGGTATCTCCAAATTCACAATATAAGAGAATTTAGAAATACAGTAATAACACAAATAATATCATGTACATAAAACACGAAACAAAACTTCAGATGGCATCAATTGCATTTCCAAATTATCACATATAAAAATCATTGATCTTAGTACCTTTGGCATCTTAAAACCACTTTAGAGTTATCAGGTATGGAACAATTATATTCAGTTAAAGAAATAATAATAATATAGTGCTTAGCATATGCCAGTCACTGTGTTAAACACTTTACAATCATATTATTTTGATCTCCACAACAACCCTGGGAGGTGGGTAACATTATTATTTTTCTCTTTACAGATCAGGAAACTGGGGCAAACAGAGATAAGATAACTTGCCTAAGATTACACAGCTAATAAATTTCTGCAACTGGAATATAATTCAAGTTTTGCTACAATTTCCCAGCATTTTTCCTACACTTACTCAAGAACCTGATGTGAGATGATCAAGGAAGGGTTAACAAGAGGTAACTATAAGGTCTTTCTTCACTTCTTCACACTTTCTTCATTACTTCCAAACTAGCTGGCTTCCTTCATTGCCCTAGAACAATGAAGCTATCAATCCTCAAGGGAAAATGCCATCTATTTTTAATTTTTATAACATTTAATCCTTATTTTTCCTTAAAATAAAATCTACAGAGTGGTACCCCAAAACTTACTAAGATATTTCAGAAGGGAGTGAGTTATTGGAATTAGCCCAAAATCTCAGCAGTTCTCCCCTGTAATTTTAAAATGATTAATCTTCAAACTCCTCAATCTTCTAAAATGTTTTTAGTACTTCCACAAACTTTGATTATCTGACTTTATTTCTGTAATTCCAACATAGCCAAAGCTGAAATGACAGGGAAAAAAGTGTTTTGCAGATTTCTTTCTTTTTCTCTTTTCTTATAACCTAATCTCCTGTGGAAAACCTAAAGTGGGAATTAGCCCTACTTACTAGGATAATTGCTTCAAGTATGAAAATTCATTAATCTTTCCCAGTGTTCTGAACTCTTTGGCTACAGCCCTTACAAGTTTTTCTGGCTGGCTGCATTTTAAATCTTTCAAGGTAACTGAATCTACAAATAACACAAACATGCCACAGACATTTTGCATTTTATGAAGACACAAGCACAGATAAAACAATAAGACAGATACAAACAGATACAAACAATTCTAATGAAGTGCACAGTTACAGTACTAACTTCACCAGTTTTTAAACAAAGACACACAATTACAGAGCCACACAGTTACAATTTTACAGAGGCAGCAATTTAAAAACAACAGAGACACATAGAGGGACCAATTAACAGAGCTGTGCAGTTTAAGAATGGATCTCCTTAGCAGAGTGATCCGAGATGAATTGGGTCACCAGAGGGCCCTGGAATTTTCCCCACAAAAAATTGGTGAGCTATACCAAGGTGGGAGCTCAGAGGAGTGGAACAGGGACAAGGGCAGAAGATTCACCAGAGAAGGGGGGCGTTGGACTCTGGAGAAATAAATCTCCAGTGGTGCCAAGTCTGTTCCCACTGGTACTGGAGAGTCTAATGATCTGATTCCATGTCCAATCCACTTCTGACACCAATTAATGTCAACTGGACCAAACCTGCTTCTAACCTAACAGAGTAGGCTAGAGACAGGAGAGTCAGGAATCAAACAGAAGTTTTAATTTCAAAGTGAGGGAAATGTCTTGCAAGCAAGGAGCCAAATTAGACACATGTGCCAAGGCCCCACCCCTAGTAGGGGGACCCAAGGCAGTGTGGGGAGATCTCAATACTTATACCAATGGTTGCACAGCCCTGACAATAAGGGATAACAGCAGCAATATGACAAGCATGATTTATAGCAGGGCTTCATGACCAGAACTTGTCTGAGCTTGTCTGGTGCTTGTCCAAGGTCAGAGAACACCTGGTGCTAGTCAAAGCAATACAATAATTATGTGATTTTTGCCAGAGGTTAAGCTCATCCAGAGGGTGAGTGCAAAGGATTGTTGGTATGTCAAGCTCAGGACACAACTTGCTTGCTGGGCCTTAGCTTTGAAAAAAGGTGTCTCCTAATATCTTGTCATAGTGCACGCATGTAATTGGCAGCTGGTCCTTGAGTCAGAAAGACAAGTTCAAATCTGGCTTCCAACTCTTACTTGCTGTATGACCACGGGGCAAGAAACTTGACATCTGTCTGCCTTCATTTCCTCATCTCTAAAATGAGGATAATAATAGCACCTACCTTCCAGAATTATTGTAAGAATGCAAACTTTAAAGCACTATGTAAACTCTAGCGATTTGTTATTATTATTCATAATTATTACTCTATAAGAAATGATGAACACATGGGAAGGCTAGAAATAGGAAAAACTCAAAGGAAGTCTAGGAAGGAAGGTATTTTCCAGGTGGTGGGCACTGCCCCTGTCCTAGGGATGAAGGGCGATTGTTAGTTGTGATGGTGGGAGTAGAGTGCTTCACCTCAGATAAATTCTGACTCTGCTATTTAACTAGGTGTGTTACCAGAAGCACTCATTAAGCCTCCATTTCCACATCTATAAAAATAGCATGCATAATAATATATAAAGTACCTACATCACAGGATGATTGTGAGGCTCCAGTGAGATGATGTCTGTCAAATACTTTTCAAACCCTAAAGCCCTACAATTGGTTCATTATTATTTCCTTCTAGGAGAATGAAAGCCCCACAAAGGCTGAGATTGAGTTTTGTCTCAGTATCTATCTCCAGCACCTAGGACAGTGATTGTGCTTGACAATTATTGGTTAAATTGAGTTGAGTGGGGGGCCTTGCCAGATGTCTATGTGAACAATACAGGGCATCCAGGGGTGTACTGAGGACTAGTGGGGTAAGATGGAATACTGGCAAAATCCAGCTGAGGTGTCAGATTAGCAAGGGGGTGTTCCAGATATCCCATGACTTACCTGACACTAGTTTTTCCAAAGCAGGAAGTGTGGCAGGCAGCAAACATTTGTATTCTTGTTGTTACTTTGTGGTTGCATACTCAAAATCTGAAATAATTATCCATCCAACAAACCCTTTGAGACAGTGAAACAAGGTGTATAGGATAATTCTATAGATGTGGGATAGTGGGGCTCTGTGATCATGTGACAGAAAGAGTCTCTTCATCCTCTCATCAGAGAGAAGGATGGGGCTGAAACTCTCTAGAAAGGGGGAAGGGACTAATGAACTTGAGAGAGAGAACAGATCTCCTCTATGGTGACTGGACAAAGGGAGAGGTACTGTGACAAGTGTTGGAGACAGAGCTACAAAAGTGAGACAGTCTTTGTGCTCAGGAGCTAAGCTTAGGAGCTTAGACCCTAATAGGTGGAAACCACGCAAATAGGTGAGTAGTGACTAAGAGAGGGTCTTTTGGTCTGGGAAGTTATAGGGATGGGGAATGGAATAGTGGGGCAGTTCACTGAAATATCCTTTCAGTGATCCTGAATAAAAGTGAAACCAAGGACAAAGTCAGGCTTCCTTTCCTTGTCTTGACTCCTTGGTGAACCATTTCGCCTCTCTGCTGTCTCCTACTCTCAGACCTCCTGCTCCCTTCTTCTATCAATGGTCATCATGCCTTTCCAAGCCTTACCCTAGAGCACTCTCACCATTTACCTCCTTCATTCCTGGTGATGTACCTGAATGGAACTGGAGAAAATTATGAAATAGTCTATTGGGAGAAAAACACATACATGGATTAATATCTACACCCAATAATAAGTAAGTGCAAGATAATTTGGGGGTTAGGAGAGGGTGCTATCTATTAGGGTGGATCAGGTAAAATTTCATGTAGAAGGTGACATGAGCTAAGTCTTGAAGGATATTAGGAATTCTCAGAGTCAGAAATGAAGCAGGAGGCATCCCAGAAATTAGAGACAATTGTCCAAAGGCTGGAGACAGAAGGTGGAACGTAGTGCCTAAGGAACAACAAGGTCACTTGGACTGTAGGATACATGAATGAGTGAAAATCATTAAGCATGTCAGACACCATGCTGATCAATGGTGATGGAGATTTAAATGTGGGATAGTGACATGGAATAAGACTGGAAAGGTAAGTTGGAGCCAGGTTGTAAAGGGAGATAATAGGGAGCTTCTTATTGTTCAGTCATTCAGTCTTGTCTGACTCTTCATGACCCCATGGTAAAGATACTGGAATGGTTTGCCATTTCCTTCTCTAACGTGTCCCCATTTTACAGATGAGGAACTAAGATAAAAAGGGGTTAAGTGACTTGCCCAAGGCCACACAGCTAGTAAGTAAGTGTCTGAGGTTGGATTTGAGTAGGAAGCTACTGGAGTACATTTAGCAGTAGAATGACATATCCTTCAGGAATATCACTTTGGCAGCTGTGTGGAGGATGGATTGGAGAAGGAAGAGTTCATCCAGGAGGTCATTGCAATAATTAGTCAATCAATCAGCAATCAATGAGGATTTATTAAGTGCCTACATGTGCCAGGCATTGCCTTGGCAAAAGGCCATAAGGAATGAACTAAAGTGGGTGACGGTGTGAATGGAGAAAAGGGTATGGAGGTGAGGAATGTTGTAAACATAGAAATAGAAATACATAGCATGATATTGGATATGTGGGGTGAGGGAGGGTAAGGAGTGAGGATGGTGCTGGGATTACAGACCTGGATGCCTGGGAGCATGGTGGCACTCTCCAGAATACAAAGGAAGTTTGGAAAAAGGGGAGATTTTTTAGGGGGCAAAGGTGGGAAGACAATGATTTCTGTTCAGCCATGTTGAGTTTGAGATCTTTTTCAGGGGGAGGCGAGGCTATCATCCAATTTAAAATGTCCAAAAGACAGTTGGTAATGTGGGACTAGATCTCAGGAGAGAAATTAGGGCTAGATATTAGAGAACTGTCTGCATAGGAAGGATATTTAACCCTATAGGAACTCATGACATCACTTAACCAGAGTGTAGGGAGAGAAGAGAAGAGAAGAAAAGGAGAGAAGAGAAGAGGAGAGGAGAGGAAAAGAGAAAGAGGAAGGGAAGGGAAGGGAAGGAAAAGGAAAGGAAGGGAAGGGAGCCCAGGACAAAACCTTTAAGAATAATCAAAGTTAGGGAGTACAACATGGAGGATGATCCAGCCAAGCAGACTGAGGAGGAGGGGTCAGATAAGTAGGAGTGGAGGCAAGGTGAAGCAGAGTCACTCCCCTGGGATTTCTGGTTGGTATTCCAGGGAGTTTGTTTCATCTAAACAGCAATTGGGTCTTTAGGTAAACACTGAATGCTCTAGATGGAAGGGACAGGCATCAACAAAATGCAGCCCTTGGACCAATTCTGCCCCACCTTCTGCTTCTGTTCGGCCTACCAGGGAAATCAGAATGACTTTTACATTTTAAAATAAAGTTTTATTATATTTTAAAATGTAAAAAAAAAAAAAACCCAAAACATCCTTAGCTCAGGGACCTTGGGCCAGATTTGGCCCTGAGGCCATCATTTGCTGTCACCTGATCTAGTCTATTACATTGTTATCCCAGACAGGGAGGCAGCACTGGTGAATGAATGAGTTATTAAGCATTTTATAAGCACTTACTCTGTGCCAAGCACTGTGCTAAGCGTTTGAGATCCAAATAGCAGAGTAAGACAGTCCTTGATCTCAAGGAGCTCTCAAGGGAGAGACTACACATATGGGAGGTTTCAGCTTCGAGTCAGATGGAAGGGTTCCAAGGTCCTTAGGGTGTAGTAGCAAAGCAGCTAATAATGCCATTTCCTTAATGTTATTTCCACTGATAAAATGAATGGCTCTGGAGTCGAAAGATCTTTGTTTGAATCCTCTGATACTTTAGTATTTGTGTGACATTGGACAAATCACTGCATCTGTTTGGGCACCAATCTTGTCATCTGTAAAATTAGGGGCTTGGACTAGATGCCATCTGAGATTTCTTCTGGCTCTGGAACTAGGAAGCTCAGAGAGGATTTAGAGCTAGAAATGGCCCTATTGATTAAGTGTAATCCTCTCCCTTTACGGGGGGAAACTGAGGCCCAGAGAGGTAAAGTAACTTGCTCATGATCAGACGGGGAATAAGTGTCAGAGATGGGATTTGAATCCTGAACTTCTGACTCCCAACCCAGCACCCTCTCCACCACACTGGGCTGCTCCCAACTTGCCCCTGATCACATCAATTTAATTAGAAGTGGGTTCGAGACCCACTGGCCAGGGTTTTTCCATTCCCTCTCCTCTCCCAGCCCCTGTTGTTTACCATGTAATTACCCTGCAATCTACCAGACCCAGGCTGCCTTACTGCCCTCTCTCATGGGCAGAAAGGAAACCCCCGCCCAAGTTTGGGCTGGTGTTCCCCTTCTAGGTGGGCATGCTCTGCTTGGTTTTGGTCTAATTACTGCCTCTGAATCATAAGGAAAATTCATCCAGGGTCTGTCTGTTCCACAGCAACAAATTCCCTGCTTTTAGGCAGCTGCCTGATCTCAGCACTTATGTCAATTGTCGGATGCATTATTCAAGAAGGCGTAGCTCTTTGGCTGGCTGGAGCCTGCCTTCCCCAGGACCTATTAAACAGTCAGATCGGTATTTTATGGCCTCTCATTAGAAAGAGCTCAAGGCACACCCAGACAAGCACCTCTAGTGTGTGCCCAGGAGCCTCTCCTCCACCGATGAGCTAAAAGGTCAACTCTTTATTAGGGTGGGGAGGGAAACGATGCGCTGACAGCCAAGCCCTGGAATGGGAGCTGGGAAGCCTGTAGGAGCTGCCAGCTGCCTGGATCCTCTCTCTCTCCTACGGCCTCAGTGTGCATGGGAAAGAAGGAGCGGGGGACTTGTAGACATGGTTGACCTTTCTATTGAACTTTAATGTTTACAAAGCTCTTTCCTCAGATCAATCTGAGTGACTGTGGAAAGATTGCTCAACTTGGAATTATGGGATTGAAGTTTAAATTCTGACTGTCATTTACTACCTCTGTGACCTTGGGGAAGTAATTTCACCTCTCTAGGCCTCAGTTTCCTCTTCTGTAAAATGGGAGGAGGGTTTAGTAGATGGCCTTTGAGGTTATGTCTGGCTCTGGAGCTATGATGCTAAGATCTCCAAATTGGATCATCAAGCAGAAGCCAGATGACCACTTGTCAGTGATTGTGAAAGATATGTGGTCAAGTCATGGCTTGGGCTAAGTGGCATCCAAGGTTCTGTTCAACTCTGAAATTCCATAAGGTAGTTCCTTCAATACTTCAAATTTCCATGAGTTTGTCCATGTGGGCTTTCCCTTCACTGACACAGACTGTGACCAATCTATGTTGAACGGTCTTTAGCCTGCTCCTCAACTTAGGCCCCTGTGACCAAATTTGAGGGGTGCTCGGGTCGTCATCTAATGAAACTCATGGTTCAAGAACCTTTAAACAGTGCATTTAAAAACAACGACAAAATTAGACAAAATTAAACACATCAATTCAAAACAAAAGCACTTAATTAAACCGAGGTAAATGACAGGGAAAATTCCACCACTTCTCTCCCCCGACATTAAACACACAGAGACATGCACTCTTGCACAGTGCTATGTTAACAAAGGAAGAGAGAACAGGTGTGGGAATGTCAAACATATGCAGGGAAAACACAAGTCTGCACAAGTCCTAGGATCAGGTCTCAACTGGAGCAACTCTCTCCTGAAGGTGTTTCTTGATGCTTCTGTTCCTTGAGATCTTTCCTGATCCCCTCCTCCACCTTGTATCGGCTTTTTATATATTTTTGTGTCTAGAATGTGAGACTGCTTTATGTTTATCGTTGTATCTTCAGCATCTAGAGCAGTACCTGGGACACAGTAATGGCTTAATATATACTTGCTGATTAATTATTTCATTGAAAGATTTGCAGAAGAGCGGCAGATGTCCTTTGCTGTCTCGCTGTCATCCCATGGGCTAGTTTTCTCCCATGTGCTGTCACCTGTTGTGTGGTCCACTGAACTGCTCCTTCCATCAATTGATACTCCATTGAATTGTAGCTGTTAGGTTTCCTCTTTACCTGAGAGTGATCATTGTTATTTTGTGAGATAGCCTATAATCTCAGGACTATTTCAGCTCTTTTGTGAGTCAGACGTCCACTTTCACCTCCACCCACAGCACAATGAAAGTTCTTCAGGTCAAATCTGCCTTTTGAACTGTTTTGCTTCCATAACCATAATGATTTTCCCAGGCCTTGCAGCCGGACTTGGAGTTAGGAACATCTGGATTTAAATGTCACCTTAGACAAGTCACTTAACCTCTGAGCCTCAGTTTTCTTGTCTGTAAAATGAGGGGAGGAGGTTGAACTTAATATCCTTTGAACTCTCTTTCAGCTCTAAGTCTGTCATCCTATGAGTCCATCATCTTCAAAACAACCTCTCAAGGAAGGTATTATTACTTTTCAGAAGCATGGCAGTGATGTGTGAGTAAGACATTTGACTTAGAGTTAAGAAGACTTGGGTTCAAATCCTGTCTCAGATACCTACTAGCTATGCTAGTCATTTATCTTTCTGTGTCTCAATTTCTTCATTTATAAAATGAGGGAATTGGACTGATAGAGTCCAAGATCCTTTTCAGCTCTAGATCTGTAATCCTGAGATCCCAAAGCTAAATTACTTCTCTTGGTAATTTTCATGACCAAAATAACCTACAGCCAACCTGGAGATGAGCCTTATTAAATTTAATTACCAGGGTCTTAGACAAGATGTAGCCCATCAAGAGACCCATTATTGAACTATTTGCCATTCGGTAGGTTATGTCAGAGCTTGAGGTGTGATGGGGAAGGGAAGAGAATGTGCATTTATGTAACACCTACTATGGACTAAAATTTTTCCACTGAGTTAAGTGCTTTTAAAAATGTTATCTCCACAATAACAACCACATTATGTGATGACTGACTTTGATAGACTGAGCTCTTCTCAGCAATGCAAGGATCTAAAACAATTCCAAAAGACTTATGATGGAAAATGCTATCCGCATCCAGAGAAAGAACTATGGAGTGTGAATGCAGATCGAAGCATACTATTTGCTCTCCTTTTCTCTTATTGTTTTGTTCTGTTTCTTCTTTCTTGTGGTTCCTCCCATTAGATCTAATTCTTCTTTACATCATGACTAATGGGAAAACATGCTTAATATGAATGTATAAGTAGAGCCTATATCAGATTGCACTTTGTCTTGGGGAGGGGGGAGGAGAGGGAAGAGAAGAAAATTTAAAACTCAAAATCTTATGGAAATGAATGTTGAAAACTAAAAATAAATAAATTAATTATTAAAAAATTTTTTAAAAATGCTTATTGACTGGAAAAAATGTTATCTCATTTGGAGTCTCTTATCACAACACTGTGAGGTAGGTGCTATTGTTACCCCTCCCCCCATTTTATAGTTGAGGAAACTGTGGTTAAGTGACTTGCCCAGGGTTACACAGTTAATAAATTTTAGACTTGGGTCTTCCTGACTCTAGGCCCAGTGCTCTATCTACTATACCACCAGTCATCTCTAGGCATAGTCTTATATAACCCAGGGTCCTACCATAATACAATGAAACATCGAAGAAAGACTTTAATTATGGTTAGGTAGGAGTATAAATATTACTACATTGTGGCATATGAGGCAACAGAGGCTTGCAGATGGTAAGCAGTTTGAGACTGTTCACCAAGCTAGTAAGGGACATAGGCATCTGACTCTAAGTTTGATTCTATAACCATTTCCCTACAATGTCTATCCACAGCAGTTTCACAGTGTCATAGCACGCTGGAGCCAGAAGAGATCCTAGGGATTGAGCCTAACCTTCTTCTCTTATAGATGAGGCAATGGAAGCCTAGTCTTGTCCAGCTGGTAAGTAGAAGAATTGAGACTTGAACTCATGTCTTCTTGCTTTGAAGTTCAGTAGCACACTGGTATTCTGACTTCTCCTATTCCTCCCAGATGCAAACCAGCCATCCCAATCAAGGTAGATTCCTCAGGATCAAAATAAAAATGGTGATAATGATGAACAACTGACATTTCTATAGCATCCTAAGGTTTATGGACTCTTTGCATCCATTATCTCATTTGAGCCTCAGAACGACCCTGGGCCAGTTGCTGGCATAGATGCTATCATCCTCATTGAAACCTAAGGTCAGAGAAACTGTGACTTGCCTGTGGCTAGTTAGCTTAGAAGCGTCTGAAGGATGATTCCAATGGAGGTCGCCAATGCTTTCTGCTGGAACACACTGCCTCTTGCCAACTCACCCTCCTCTAGTTTCCAGCTCTAGCTCTTACCACAATTCCCCCTCGGAACAGCCCTTTCACCCATTCCTTCCTCACTGTTTGTCCAAACCCTAGCCATCTATCAAAGTCTTCCTCCTCCCTGATGTCTTCCTTGACTAGCCTTGCAGCTTCAGTCTCCCTTTCTTCTTAATTCAGCTCAATTCAGCAAGCATTTATTATTGATTCTGAACTTCCTGGAGTTGTTGGAGTCGGCAAAAAACAAAATAAATCGCTCATTTATTACTTGCAAAGCTTGTCACATTAGAAGCAAGGACCATTCCATGGAGCATTGTGGGGATCATCTTGACTCTTGGCCCATGATCCATATACATTTTCTCACTTAATCTTTAAAAAAGTAAATTCTCTTTATACCTTTTATTTTTCCATTGCCTAGCTCTCCCTCCAAAAAATACCTCCCCCTTCCAAAGAGCCAGTTCTTATAACAAAGAATTAAAAATGAGGAATCACCCCTCCCCCACCTCCCCACCACAGTTCAGCAAAGCTCACCAACATGTTAAAAAAATCTGATGATGCATACAGTATTACATAGCCACCATCCAAAGAATTAGGAGGAGATACACTTCCTTTCTTATTTTTAGGATCAAGCTTGACCATCATTTTGGGGGCATTTCTTTTGTGATATAGAAAATAAATAGCTATCCTATACCTGATATCTACCCTTCTATACATTGAGTACCTTTCTAGAAAAAATTTGGTTACTAATATCCTTTTGGGGAGATCCTAGACAGCGGTCAAATATAAGCTCTGTTGAAAAGATTTTCTTCAGTATTCTATTTCCTTCTACTTTCCATAGTCACTCCTTTAGCCTTTATGTGCTTTCCCACTGCTTTTCTCCTTGTGCTCAAGTCAAATGCTTTCCTTTCTTCATCTATCTTCCCTAAACACGGCTTCTCACCCTCTCCCAGAAAGAGTGATAAGGAAGGTAAGGCAAGTCTGATCTCCTTTATCAAAGGTCAGCCTCCTTGAGCATTGAACCCAGAGCTGGAGCCTATTAGTAAGGGTAGGTGCCTTGTGTCCCTATATACAGATGAGGAAACTGAGGCTCTGAAAGATTAAATGTCTTGTCAGACAGCTAGTGTCTGGAGGCAGGTTTATAATCCATGCCTTCTGGCCTGCAGGGCCAGCACTCTATCCATTGTGCCAGATTCTTCTCTCTGTACAAACTATTACATTGGTTGCCCCAATTCCAGATCAGCTACAGACCTGCTTGGTATGCTGATTTCTGATCTACCCCCACTAGATTTTAAGGTCAGGCAAATCAGGGAACAAGGTCCTTTCTGATTTGCTGCTCTGCCCAAAACAGCCCACTAAATCCTTATGACCTGAATGAATGAGTCACACTTACAAAAGCAAGACTCAGAAGACACCCAGCTGCATTCTTTGGGAGGCATTCTGTGGAAACCTCCCCATGCTGGGGATTTCCCTGACCCCTTCCCCTAGGCCTGGTTTTCCAGGGGTCCATGCATGACTGCGGATGCTGAAGGAAAGGGTGTTTCCTCCTTCCATCCTGGATCCCTTTACCTAACTCAGCTGGCAACATGAACCCATGTTGTCATAACCAATGAAAACAAGCACGATATTTTTCTTGGAATGGGTGGGGGCTTAATTACAACTGCCTGGACTTTGGTGGCTCACAGGCCTTACCTTCTTCTTCTCCCCACCCCCTTCTTATTTTGTCCAACCCAGATGACTGGTTCACCTTTGCAGAAATGAATTCAGGCTCTCATTGAGCAGTAGGCTTCAGAATAATGTTGCCTTTCTGGGCAATCCAAACTCTAGTCTTCTATTCCAAATGATTTGGGGAGCTGTCAGTCAACACCTGGAAATGTTTTTTTAATCTTCCTTTTCATTTTCTTGACTTTGATCACTCAGCCAGCTGCGCTAATCTTCTTATAACCAGATATGTAAAAAGAGAACTACAACCCACTCAGTTTGAGAGACTGAAAAGAAAGGCCCAACTTTTACCCTCCTAACAGTGGAAGAAGCTTTTGATGTCAAGTTCAGGAGAGATAACAGTGTGAGGCAGGAGAAAGAATTTTGGATTTGAAAACAGAGGACCTAGGATTGAATCCTAGTTCTTCCATTTACTACTCATGTGGTCTTGGGTGAGTCATTTAACCTCTGGGTCTCAGTATCCTCATATGGAAAATGGGGGAGATGAACTAGCAGTCCCAAGACTGGTGGATTAAGAGTCAGACAACTTGGGTTTGAATCTCAGTTCTGCTACTCACTAATTGCCACTTGTGTGACCTTGGGCAATTCACGTCACCCATGGCCTCAGTTTCCTCATCTGTAAAATGAAGGATTTGGACTAGAAGGTGTCTCATGTCCCCATAATCTATAATCCAGTGATTCTTGAGGTCAAGAGAACCAACATGGTCCCAAACTGCTCTGATACTCATCACTGCAAGAGAAGAGAGACAGAGACAGAGAGACAGAGATGTATAGACAGAGACCAACATAGACAGACAGAGAGAAAACAGGTAATTAGATTAGTAAAAGGTCTCATGAGAATATTGCATAAATATGAGAATATTGCATGAATATCTCTTCAAAGCTGGAAGAGATCAGTTGGTTCAATACGCTCATTTTGCAGGTGAGTAAACTGTGAAGAAAAAGGAAATGACTAATCATGGGTTACTTAATCACGAGATCCAGGACTCAGGTCTCAGGTCCTTTGAGTGTACAAACCAAGGGCTTTTGCACCACCCCATATTAGCTCCTCCTCTGCTTTTGACAGATCATCAATGATTTCAGACTAGACCCATGATTTGACCTCCCAATGAGGGTAATGGGGATGAGCCTTTGAGTATAAAAATGGATGTCCCAAGAAAATAAATATCTTCTCCAAACCTCCAACCAAGAAAGGAGTCATTAGCCCAATCAGGACCAAAACCAGACTCCCCAGTTATGTCTTCGAGTTCCCATGCTCACTCTTGTATTGTTGGTTCTATCTACTTTCATATTGCTTCTCTCCTTATACTCCAATCAAATGAAACTCCGAATTTCCTTCTCCCGTCTACTATCCTCGTACCTTGCCCCAGCCAGAATGAACTCTCCTTTCTTTCACCAAAGGGCTCTACAAATGTCACTTTAATTAAGAAAAATCTGATAA
Source organism: Vombatus ursinus (assembly GCF_900497805.2). Taxonomy (NCBI): domain Eukaryota; kingdom Metazoa; phylum Chordata; class Mammalia; order Diprotodontia; family Vombatidae; genus Vombatus; species Vombatus ursinus. The sequence goes on along the minus strand of NW_020954615.1, from coordinate 6,713,095 downwards.
GGGGGCTACTGTGGGTACTATTTTCCCTATTATACAGATAGATGTCATGCAGATAGGGCAGCTAGTACAGTGGATAAAGTGCCAGGCCTGGAGTCAGGAAGACTCATCTTTCTGAGTTCAAATTCAGCCTCAGACACTTACTAGGCATATCACTTAACCCTGTTTGCCTCAGTTTCTCATCTGTAAAATGCGCTGGAGAAGGAAATGGCAAATCATTCCAGTATCTTTGCCAAGAACACCCCATATGGGGTCACAAAGACTTGGGCACAACCAAAATGACTAAACAATATCAGTTATACAGATAAGGACACTTTGGTTTAGAGACATCAAGTGACTTGTATAACATAGCTAGGAAGTGCCAAAGGCAGGCTTTGAACCCGGATCTCCTGACTCCAAGCCCAGTCCTTATTCTACTGCACCTCATTGTTTCTCTGAGCATCCTTTGGATTGTGTGATTCCCTTTATAGTCACTAGTACCCTAGTGTGAATGAGCTCATTAGCTACTTTCTTGTGACGGCTAACAGACCATGGCACGGAGGACATTTTTTGATAGAGAGGGTGAAGGAGGTGGTAGAAGAGGTTAGTTTTGGAGCAAGAGGCATTTGCCTAGGAGAAGAGAAGCAAGGGAGGGATGTTACAGTGGGCGGCATAAGGGAGCCAAATTTATGCCTTAAACGGGAAGAGGGATACAGAAGGTATGGAGGCCAGTGGGGAACCATGGACTAATGTTGAAATTTTGCTGCAGGTCAGCTTGGGTGAGAAGTGCTAGATAGAGGGTTATCAATTCAATGAGGATCTGGGGCATTCCTGGACCACCTGGGACGGTGGCTAGGTGGCTAGTAGGGCAGCTTGGTGACACATTGGGTCTGGACCTGAGTTCAAATTTAGCCTCAGACACTTACTAGCTGTGTGACCCTGGGCAAGTCACTTAACCCTGTTTGCTTCATCTGTAAAATGGGGATAACAATAGCACCTACCTTACAAGGTCTTTGTGAGGATCAAATGAGATGATAATTGGAAAGTGCTTCAAGCAGTGCCTGGCACATGGTATACCAATGTCAGCTATTAATATTACCATCAGTAACAGTGGCTGCCTTGCTGTTCTTGCATTGGACATCCTATCTCTTGGAAATGGTTATCCCCAGTGACTGGAACGCTTTCCCTCCTTACCTCCGTCACCTGACATCTCTGGCCTCTGGCTTTCTTCAAGCCTCAGCTCAAACATTAGCTTCTGCAGGAGGTTTTTCTTGGTTCCACTCTCCCTTTACTGCCCCCTGGTAAGGCTACTGTCCTTCTATTTTGTATCTATTACACCTTCTGTGTCGTCTTCTCCGTTAGAATGTGAGCTCCTTGAGGGCAGACTGTTTGCTGCCCGTCTTTGTCCCTAGCTCTTATATGTGCACAGATCCTGACAGAAAATAAGAGTTTAGTAAGTGCTTATGATTGATAACCCAAGCTTTCCATAGGGATTGAGTATATGTCTGTGTAAATAGACGTGAAGAAGTCTTTATTAAACACCTACTGTGTACCAGGTGCTCTGCTTGGGGCTGGTGATACAAAGAAAAAAATGAAACCTTCCCTATCCTCAAGAATCTTACATTCTATAGGATATATAAAGCAAAGACCATGACCCATCCTTCCAGTCTCCCCTATGTCTCCTTACTGGTCTTTCCCTAAGGTTTGGCCAGTTGTTGGAATCTGGGTAGGGTACGAGAAGAGAATTTAATGTTTTAGAATATAACCTTTCCAGGGGCAGAGAAGTGTTAAGTGGATAGGACGGGGAGTATAGATAAATAAAAGTGTGGGCCTTGGAGTCAGAAAACCTGTATTCCAGTCCTGGTTCTGCTGGGAGACAAGTCCTATATAAATGGTAAAGCACTCTAGACATGGGCAAAATGATTGTTATGAGAAGATAAATAACTGATGAGTGCTTTTTGACAATTAAGAATATTGACATATAGCTGAACAGTTTGCATCTGTTTACTTCTAAATTCTAGAATGTATTATTAAAGAAATGGTCATTAGGTGTCTATAAATGGGAACAGTGATCCTAAAGCATCAGCATGGATCCATGGAGAGCAGCTCATGGGTGGCTCAAATTCAGCATGGAAGGTTTCTAGTATCATATCCCAGGGATCAATGGTTGGCGTTGTAATAGTGAACATTTTTATTAATAATTTAGATAATCAAATTTACAAATCCCACAAAACTGAGAAGGATTGCTAACACATTGAAATCATGACAAGTTATGATACTGGGGCCTGATTTAAAAAGAAAGAATTTGATAGGCATAAATTTAAGTCTTATATGGGATCAGAACATCATATTCACAAGTATAAGATGAAAAAAGCATAATCCAATAGACAGAAGTTAACCTGGAAAAGACCTGGAGGTTTTTAATGAACCATAAGCTCAAAATGAGCCAACAGTGTGATGTGACATCTCAGATAGTTGATGGAGTCTTGGGTTCATTAAAAAAATCACAGAATTTTAGAATTTTAAGGGATTTCAGAGGTCATCTTGACCAATCTGTATTTATGTTTTGTTTTTATTTTTGTTTTTGCATTTTGGTGAGGAAATCGATGTTAAGTGACTTGCCCAGGGTCACACAGCTAGAAAGTGTCAAGTGTCTGAGGCCAGATTTGAATTCAGGTCCTCCTGACTCCCAGGCCAAAGTTCTATCCACTGTGCCACCTAGCTGTCCCTGTCCAATCTGTATATAAAAGGAATCCCTGTTACAATTCACTTCAGGGTTACATATCCTTGGTCTGATGACCTCAAGTGAAAGAGGACCCATCTCATGAGGGGCCCACTCCACTTTGGAATAGTTCTTTTTTTTTCATAGTATTTTTTCCACATGTAAAGACACTTTTTAGCATTCATTTTTACAAGATTCTGAGTTCCAAATTATTCTCCCTCCTCTCTTTCTAAAATGGTAAGCAATTTGATGTATAGGTTATATATGTGCAATCATGTAAAACATATTTCCATATTAGTCACAGTTGTGAAAGAAGAAACAGACCAAAAGGAAAAAAACACACACAAAAAAAGTAAAGTAAGTGAAAATAGTATAGTTTAATCTGCATTTAGAAGCCACCAGTTCTTTATCTGGATGTGGATAGCATTTTCTATCATGAGTCCCGTGTAATTCTTTTAGATTATTGTATTGCTGATAAGAGCTAAGTCATTCATAGTTAATCATCACACAGTGGTGCTGTTATTGTGTGCATTATTTTCCTGGTTCTGCTCGTTTCATTTTGCACTAGTTCATACGAATCTTTCCAGATTTTTCCGAAATCTGCCTGCTCATCATTTCTTATTGCACAATAGTATGGAATAGTTCTAAAACTTAGGAAGGTTACCTTGACATCAAGGATATTTTGGCTTCTTGCAGTCCATTTGCACCCCATTACTCCTAATTCTGCTCTCTGGGGTCAAGCAGAATGTCTAATCCCTCCTTCAAAAGAGATCCCCTCAAATACTTGAAGGGTGTCCAGGCCTATGGAGGTTAGGTTCTACTGTAGTAGGCCCTGGTCAGGCCACAGCTGGAGAACTGTGGTCTGGGAAAGACATTTCTAAGCTGGAGTGTTTCCAGAGGAAGACAACCAAAATAGGAAGGCTGAAGAGGCCTAGTTCCTGTCATAGAGATAGGTTGAAGGAAATGGGGATATTTTGTCTGGAGTAGAAAAGATTTAGGGGAACAGGGGACAGGATAGCTATCTTTTTTTTTTTTTTAGGCAATTGGGGTTAAGTGACTTGCCCAGGGTCACACAGCTGGTAAGTGTCATGTGTTTGGTCTGAGGCCGGATTTGAACTCAGGGGTGGCTATCTTTAAGTAGGTAAAGGAAGAGGGATTAGCCATGATCTGCTTAACCCCAGAGGGCAGAACTGGCAAGTCAGTGGAAATTGCAAAGAGGCAGATTGAGACCTGATGGAAGGAAAACTCCTAAACAATTCACACAACCCAAAGTGGAATGGTCTGTCTCTGGAGGTTGTGGCCTCCTCCTCATTGAAGGTCCTTAAGAAAAGTCTGGATCATGACTCGTTGGGTCTATCTCTCATGAACTCCATCCAGTAGCCATCTCTTATGGGAAGTCTTCAGCTGAATGTTTCCCAGATGAAAGTCTTTTTTTCCCCTTTGGATTTTCCCAGAGCTTTGGTCTGTATATCTTCTTTATACAACTATATTTTATCTTCTGTTTATCTGTGTATGAGTCATAACATCCTCAGTAAATGAAGTTTCTTGAAGATGGGGACTGGGTTAGTTTTAATTTTTGTATTTTTTCCCAACATTAGGCCTCCCATACACTAGGGACTTAAGATACATCTGCTTACTTTGTTCCTGAGTTAGAGAATTGATGAACTTCAAAGTTGGGAGGCATCCCCAGGGCTATGGAGTCCAGCTCATACCTGAATGAGGAACCTAACAAGAGTTGAGATCTTTAGGCAAAGCCCGGATGACCCGTGAGCAGGAACTCAGTGATCAGTTAAGCCTGAGTGATTCCAATTGTAATTAGCAGCGCCCAGTGCTCAGCACGTAGTAGGCACACTTGAAAAGTTATGGTTTCCTTGATTGTTTTACATCAGGGGTTCCTAATTGATCAGTTGGAATAATTAAGTCGACAAATAGTCATTTAAGCTTCTCAGTCTGGCATTTAAGGTCTACCCCAAGACGCCACCTTTCCAGGCTTTTCTTCCATTGCTCTCTTCCTTCTCTCTGTGCTCCAGGCAGAAGGAGTAAGTTTTTGCACCCAAGAACCCATCCTGAGCTTTCCCACCTCTGCTCATGTTACTTTCTATGAGTAACGTTTCCTTGGCCCTGCTCTTCTACATCAGAGGTATCAGACACATGTCCCAGAGTCTACATATTCTTGGGTCTAAAGATCACCATAGATGGCAACGGCAGTCATGAAATTAAACGATGCTTGCTCCTAGGAAGGAAAGCTCCGACAAATGTGGACAGCGTACTTAAAAGTAGACGCGTCACCCTACTGACAAAGGTCTGTTACACAGATGTACGCAGATTCTCTTGATTGTTGGCCCAAACCAGATGAAACTGTAGTTCTTATCTGATTTGAATGTTGATAAATTAATTTGAAAAAGAAATATATAAATGTATGATTTTAAAGTCAACATGCAGTCTGCAGGGATCCTTACGTATAGTTTGTTGGTCCCCATTTTTATGTGAGTGTAACACCAAGATTTTATAGCCCCAGCTAAAATATCACCACTCTCAGGAAGCTCTCCCCGATCCCCCTGCTCAGTAATGACCTTTCCCCTCAGATTTTACATAGCACTTTGTTCAAACTTCTTTAATGCATTTATCTCATATCATTGCCAAGAGATCACTATCAAGAAAGGTAGAGGGAAACTGCATTATGCTTGAAGGCATCATAGATAATGAAACAACATCAATATTAAATATACATATACTGGATGGCATAGTATTAAGTGCTAAAAGAAAAAGCTAACAAGTAATAGCAAGCATGTATTAAGTATCTGCTATGTGGCACTGTGCTGGACACTGGGAATGAAAAAATAAAGGTGATATCGTTCCTCCATCAAAGACTGGCATTTTGTAGGAGAATATATATATTTATATATTTATGTTTATACAATCTCTGTCTCTGTCTTTGTCTCAGTATATATATGCATACATAATTATATTTATAAAATGTCTATATTGTTGATGTTCAGCTGCTCAGTCACGTCTAACTCTTTGTGACCTGGAGGACCATAGTGCACCAGGCCCTTCTGTCCTTCACTATATCCTGAACTCTGTCAAAGCTTATGTTTGTTGCTTGTGTAATATTATCTATTCATCTCATCCTTTGCTGTCCGCTTTTCCTTCTGTTTTCATTCTTTCCCAGCATCAGAGTCTTTTCCTATGAGTCCTGTCTTGTCATCATGTGGCCAAAACTTCAGCTTCAGTGTTTGACCTTCCAGTGAATATCCTGAACTGATTTCTTTAAGTTTTGACTGATTTCATCTCTTCCCTATTCTAGGGACTCTCAAAAGACTTCTCCAGTGCCAGAAATCAAAAGAGCTCAGCTTTCCTTATAGTCCAACTCTCACAGCCATACATTGCTACTGGAAAAGCCATAGCTTTGACTATACAGACCTTTGTTGGCAAGGTGACATGTCTGCTTTTAAGTATGTTGTCCAGATTTGCCAGAATTTTCCTTCCAAGGAGCAAGTGTCTTTCAATTTCATGGCTGCCATTGCCATCTATAGTGATCTTTAAATCCAACAATATAAAATCTGACAGTTTCCATTTGGCAGGAAGTGATGGGACCAGATGCCATGATCTTATTTTTTTAAATGTTAATCTTCAAGCCAGCTTTTTCACTCCCCCCCTTTTTTCACTCTCATCAAGAGTCTTCTTAATTCTTCTTCACTTTCTGCTATCAAAGTAGTATCATATGCGTATCTGAGATTGTTGATTTTCTCCCAGCCACCTTAATTCTGGCTTTCGACTCAGCTAGCCTGGTATTTTGCATGATGTACTCTGCATATAAGTTAAATAAATAAGGTGACAATATACAGCCTTGTCATAATCCTTTCCCAATCTTGAACCAATCAGTTGTTCCATGTTTGGTTCTAACTGTTGTTTCTTGGTCCACATACAAGTTCCTCAGAAGATAAGTAAGATAATCTCTTTGAGGACTTGCCACATTTTATTGTCAGTCAAAGGCTTTAGTGTAATCAGTGAAGCAGAGGTAGATTTTTTTTTAATGCCCTTGCTTTCTCCATAATCCAGCCAATGCTGGCAATTTGGTCTCTAGTTCTTTTGCCTCTTCAAAAACCAGCATTCTCTTCCAGTAATTCTCAGGTCACATATTGTTGAAGCTTAGCTTGCAGAATCTTAAGCATAACCTTGCCAGCATGTGAATGAGTGTGATAGTTAGAATGTTCTTTGGCATTGCCCTTCTTTATGATTAGGACATAAACTGATCTTTTCCAATCCAGTGGTCACCATTAAGTTTTCCAAATTTGCTAGCATATTAAGTACAAAAGTTTAACAGCAACATCTTTTAAGATTTTGAATAGTTCAGCTTAAATTCTGTCACCTCCATTAGTCTTATTGTTAGCAATACTTCCTAAGGCCCACTCGACTTCACTTTCCAGGATGTATGACTGTAAGTCAGCAAGCACATCATTGTGGTTATCAGTGATGCAGATATGGGTATATTCAAAATGAATACAAGTTAATTTGGGGGAAAACCATTAGTATCAAGGGGAAGGGAGAGATCAGGAAAGACTTAATGTAGGAGGTAGTACTTGAGTTAAGTCTTTAAAAATTCTAAGAGGTGGAGATAAGGAAAGAATGTGTTCCAGTCATGAGGAATAGCCAGAGCACATGCACAGATCCTGAAGATGGAGTGACATGTATGAAGATTGATATTGCCAGATAATGATTGTAAGTGACTTTAATGTGCCTCTTTCAGACTCTGACAAATCTAGCAGAAAGCTAAACAATGTGGAAATTATATATCTGTCTGAACATATAATTATATACCTATCTGGAAAAACTAGATATAATACAATTTTGGTCATTATTGCATGGGAATCTTAAGGCACATATTTATTTTTTGGAATTGGATTACCTTTATAAAAATTGATTAGGTGCTAGGTCATTAAAACCTTATCAATTAATGTAGAAATATTAAACACATCATTGTAGACTATAATTCAATAAAAATGGTAAACAATAAGGGAATGGTGAACAAAAGATACAGCCCTAAATGTAGACTAAATGATGATATTCTAATTACATGAGCAAAAAAACAAATAATAGAAACAATAAATAATTATATAATGTTAAAGGATCTGAGAGGAATCATAGATAAAGAACCATCCCTGGAGTCAGAATGACCTAGTTTCACATTCTGCCTTTGATGTATACTGACTGTGTGATCCTGGGTCTAATGAGTCTAATCTTTCAGTGGTCCAGGCAATTCTCTATAGTTTCAAGTTGAATAGATAGTACAGTTTCTTCATTGGGAGTCACATCAATGAAATCATAAGTCCTTACCAAAAAATAAAAAATAAAAAAAAGGCTGATGCCCTTAGCTTGTATTATTGCTCTCTGTGTTTGAGTCAACCCCCCTACTAGATTAAAATTCCTTAAGGTCAGGGATCCAGCACATCCTCACTTCCTATCTCCCCTGGTGCCTTGACCAGTGCTCTGCACATAGTAGGTACTTAATAAGTATTTGTTGAACCATCTATCCTGTGGTTCTTGACTCTCTTGATCCTGGAGCTACAACTTCCAGTCGTGCTTCCCCAACAAGAGGTGGAGAGGGGTATGTATTGTGTGATTGTAAGGCACAGAGCTTGAAATGCTGGATGCTGCGGTCTGCCCTACCCCACTTCCATGGCTCACTAGTAAGATTTTGCTATGTCAACCACTCTCTCTCTTTTCTACTCCTATATTATATAAGGAGTAGAAACTCCTTACTACTTAAAACCTGGGGATCTATACACATATATACATATGTAAATATAGATATATAATATATACACATGTATTATGTCCACATACATGTGTATATATGCTTATCTATGTGTTTATATACATAATATATTGATCTTAATCTGCTATAAATCATGGGAAGATTATCTGTTGCAATGAGACAAATATTAACTCTCAAATATCAAATTTAAGTTCAGCCTTTTCCACTTACTACCTATATAACCTTGGACAGGTTATTTACCTGTTTTTTAAGACTGTTTTTTCCCTCTGTAAAATTTCTTCCTTTGCAGAAAGAAATGTAGGCCCCTTCTGGTCTAGGTTCTCTGTTTCTAGGGGGCAGTCTGGAGTCATGGGTATTTGGAATTGGAGAGCCTGGGTTCTAATTCTGATTCTGCCACATATTACCTCTATGACTTTGGGCAAGTTACTTAATCTCTCTGGTCATCAGCTTTCCCACTTGTAATATGAAGAGGACTGGTCTAAGTGGCCTCTGAAGTTCTTGCCAGCTCTGGGTTTGTGCACCTCTCTGGGTCTCAGCTTCTTCATCTGTAAAATGAGAGTTTGCCTAGATGTCATCTGATGTTCTTTTCTAACTCTAAGTCTTTGCCCCTGTGCTTTAAGTCAGTGGATGAGCTGAGACCTTTAACACTTAGACTCTGACTGCATCACTCCCTATTCATACATTTCTGCTGCTGATTTTAGTGTATGATAGTGCCCAGTGGAGCGTAAGCCTGAACTGAGTGTGGCAGGAATGATTTAGGAAGAGAGAAGGAATTGTTTACCCACAATGAGTTAACAATAATCATGACCACCTGGTTTCATGAAGGAAGGACCTGAGCTGTGGGAGAGGCCCGAGTTTCTGGCCCGGCAAAAACAATGGCCATTCAAATCCTCAGCCTTATCTTTCACTGCCATACAGTTCAATGAAAATGGCACTGACCCATAAAATGGGAGGGCTTAGGATATTTCCATCATCCTTCCTTGGTTCCAGCTTCTCTTAACAAGGAAAGGCCTCAGTCTTATAGGTAAACAGGCCTACCCAAGAGCCTTCAACTATACCTGCAGGGGTTCCCAGAAAAGGTCTGGAGGGTGCTATTTTAGTTTGGCCTGGCTCTGGTCCAATCTTAGGAAGTCAGAAATGGGGTTACCCTGGAGGTTTGTAGTGCAGAGCTGGAGTGGGGGAGGGACTTGGAAGCCATCTTTTTCCTTGTGTACAGTTAAGGAAATTGATGCCCAAAGATGCTAAATGTCTGGATTTGGATCTAGAGGGGTCCTGGGAGCCAATCTAGTCCAGCCTCCTTTTTTACAGATGAGGAAACGGAGGTACCAGGAAGTTAGGTGACTCGTTCAAAGTTCCATAATTAGGTGTGAGCCCTCAGAGGTGGAATTTGAATCCTGGTCCTTGGGACCAGAGCAAGCATACTCTATACTTGTCTATACTCTATCACATTGTCTCAGAACTAGACCCTTGAGTTTGCTCTAAAATGGGTCTGATCCACAGAATCTCATAGCTAAGAGGATCACAAATCTCAATCTAGAAGGTGCTGAAAGGTCATTGTGTACAACTCCATAATGTTGCAGATGAAGAAACTAAGTCAAGGAGAGGCTTTTAAGCGACTTGCCCAGCATCATGCAGGTAGTGAATGTCTTAGGTTCTGAACCCAGGTCCTTCTGACTCCAAGTCGAGTGCTCTAAGCACTACAATCATGCATTAGAAGAGACCTCAAGGGTCATGCAGTACAAACTCTCACACCAGAATCTCCTTTATAATATCCCTGAAAAATGGTCACTTAGCCTTTGCACGTAGCTGTCCAATGAGGTAGTGTGTACCCAGTATTTCTGGTCATTCCAACTGTGCCCTCCAGAGAAGGGGACCCCACCATCTCCCAGCTAGTTCATTCTACATTTGGACCGCTCTGATTATGAGGAAGATTTTCCTGCCATCAAACGTCAGGTCGCCTCCGTGGGAGTTCCACCCATTGGTCGTGGTTTTGCTGGGGCCAAGAGAATGCATCGAATCTTTCCTCCATGACAGTCCTCTGAATACTGGAAGACAACTTCCCTGGCACCTCTGAGCTCCCTTCTCCACACTGAGTATCCTTAGTTCCTTCTGTTGTTTTTCATGTACATGAGCCTCTCCTCATCCAGGTTGTGACATCTGTCTTTGGATCTAGCCTCAACCTAGGCCCTCACCTTAGAGCCAGCACCAGGCCAGCCTCCAGGGCCAAATTGAGAAAGATATCCGCTCCGTGATAACATTAATTGCCTCAAATCTTAAGGGTTTACAAAATCCCCTCTTCTCAAAACCAGAGGAAGCAGGCATCATTTTTATAGAGGGGGTGACCCTGACATTGACCAAGTGATCCTCCCCAGTCAATGTAATCGAAGAAAATCGAAGATAACAGAAGTAAGGGAGTGTTGATATGCTAATGAAGCGCTCAAACTTTTTAACACCTTCTATGCATCTACTTTAAACATCAGATAGGATGGGGGAAGGGGAGAGATTCACCTGGACAGAGACTAGCTACCTCCCATACACGGGAATTATTTACCCATTTACCAGAAGAGGAAGCTGAGACCCAGAGAGTAGAAGTGTTTCATCCATAACCACACAAGTAATAAGTATCGGAAAGAGGATTCAACCCCAGGTGTCTTGTTTTACTCTGACTCCTACTCTAGCCTCTATCTATCTATCTCCAAGCTGTTCAATCATTTTTCAGTCCATGTACTACTCTCTGTGACCCCATTTGGAGTCTTCTTGGCAAAGAGACTTGAAGGAGTTTGCCATTTCCTTCTCTAGCTCATTTTTTGCAGATGGGGAAACTGAAGCAAACAATGTTAAGTGACTTACCCAAGGTCACACAGTTAAAATGTCTAAGGCCACATTTGAACTCAAGATTAGTCTTCTGACTTCAGGCCCAGCACTCTATCCACTGCGCCACCTAGCCGCCAACTCCAAGTTAGTGTACTTGTTATGAAGTACATTCTTTCTGACTTCTTGTATGACTTATCTCTTGTTTTTGAGAAAAGACTTGAATTTTCCTTAGAAGTAGGGTCAGGGTAGCCTACCAGTCTCTCTCTTCAATGCTGTAAATGTTTACATTCTTGCATCTGTCTTACTTTCCTACCTAAAGAAACAATCCAATTTTTTTTTAGACTTCCAAGTAACTTTTCTTGGGCCTCCTTGGGGTATAGGATCAGTGAGACAGTCAACAAACATCTTGTTAATCACTTGGTTATTTAGCCAGACACTGTGCTAAGTCCTCAGGATATAAAGAAAGGCCAAAACAGTCCCTGCCCTGTGGGAGCTCCCATTCTAATGGCTCATATAGTTAGATCTGGAAGGGGCTCTGGAGTTCATCTTACCAAACCCCTCACTTTTTTTAGATGAAGAAGACAAGGCCTAGAAAAGTTAAGTGACTTGCCTAGGGTCACCCAGGCTATAAGTGCCAGAGCCATCATTGAAGTCCGGCTCCCATGAGTCCCAGTGTGGCCCTACCTCCCTGGTACTCTGTTGCCCTCTGCTAAGAGCCTAGAGTGTTTGGGGATCTCACCACAGAAGAGACCTCCGTGATTAGGAGAAAAAGAACTTACAGGGTCTGTCTGCATGGGGCATTCAACATTTCAACATGCCTATGTGCTAAAACTCTCAAAGCAGAGAGATTAGTGTAGGCCAGAGGAGCTAGCTACAAAGTGGAGAAAATGGAGCCTGGGCCTGGAAGGGTGGATTATATAAAGAGTATTTGAATTGGTGGTGAAGAGGAGTATAAGTAAAATGTGGAAAGGCAGGGAGGGAGGAAAGAGCCTGGCTTGTGGGATGGGAGTGGGAGATGAAAGTTATTGAGAAACCTGCTGTATAGACGGAGTAAAGGTTGGGTGCTGAGGAGAATGGAGAACAAATTGGTTACATAATGTAAGATAAGACAATGGAGTACGGAAAAATCCACCAACACATACACACACCCCATAGACTGCCCTGGGTTCACATCCTGGCTCTTCCGTTTACTAGCAGTGTGACCTCAAGCAAGGCACTTTTAATCACTCTGGGACTCTCTGGGCCTCAGATGATTCAACTGGACCCAATGATACAGACTAAGGTAACTTCCATCTCTAGATAACCAGCTTAGTAAAGGATGGTGGATACTGCTGCCAATTTGGGGCTTTATGGGTCATGGAAGCAATGACCTCTCTAAAAGTGCATGTGCTTATATAATTTTATTTATACACACACACATACACACATGTGTTTGTGTGTGTATGTATGTATATCTGTATGTATGTATGTATGTATGCATGTATACAACACATATAATTTTTAGAGGGGGAGTATGATCTTAGCTCAACTAGTAGAATTCTCATTTTTATAAACGAGGGCATTGGAGCCCAGAAAGGCAAAAATCACTTATCCAAAGACACACAGTAAACTTGTAACTAGTAGAATCGAGATTGGGCAGCTAGATGTCTCTGTGGATAGAGTGCCTGGAGTCAGGAAGACCTGAGTTCAAATCCAGCCTTAGACACTTACTATCTGTGTGACCCTGGACAAATCACAACCATCTACCTCAGTTTCCTCATCTGTAAAATGAGCTGGAGAAGAAAATGGCAAACCACTCCAGTATCTTTGCCAAGAAAACCCCAATGGAGTCACAGAGAGTTGGACATAAATAAAATGACTGAACAATAGTAAGAATCGAGATTTAATCCCAAGTTTCCTTGTGTCTAGTCTAATATTCTTTCTACTATTCCCCATTGCTTCCCTTTATCTGGGTCACACTGTTATGTTTCTCTGCCTGTATTGAGTAAGAGGAACTTGCCGACCTCTTCCTTCAGTTTACTAACAATATGTGGCAGTTTCCATTGCTATGGAAGGCTTTAAAACTTGCAAAGTGCATCATGTACATTATAATAGGCAGCTAGGTGGTTCAGTGGTTAGAGCTCTGGGCCTAGATTCAGAATGATGTGAATTCAATCCTGTTTCAGCTATTTATTAGCTGTAAGACCTTGGGCAAGTCATTTAAGCTCTGCCTTAGCTGATGGATGGGTCATGGGTATAGTTCTCTCCTGACACCCCTCTTAGAGTTAGGAGAGTGAAGGAAAGATCACCACAGAACCATGGGGTGGTCTTGGATCCTACCTGCCACCTCTCCTTGTCTGCCAGTGGTGATATTGTTGCCTTCCTCCTACTTTCTCCAAAGGTGAAAATCGTAGTCTCCCTCAGATGTGGCACCCACATCAAATCTCAGTTCAGGTCACAAATGGGCTGGCTCTATCTATGTTACATGGTACCACCCACACATATATTTCATTTATTTATTTATTTATTTATTTTTTGGTGAGGCAATTGGAGTTAAATGACTTGCCCAGAGTCACACAGCTAGTGAATGTTATGTGTCTGAGGCTGGATTTCACTCACATATTTTATTACATGAGAACCAAATATGGTGACTCTACTGCCTGGCCCGTATGAGGCAATTGAGAAATGCTTATTGTTTGAGCTATAGATATTTTATATTTATTTGATATACATTGTATATAATATAGATTTTATATGTATAGTCAACATATAATTTATATACATTGTATATAATAAAATACATTGCTTCTTCCCTCAGTCCCCTGCCCCGTAAGCTCCCTGTGCGCCGGGACTGATCATTTATTGACTTCCTATTCGAGCTGCTCTGCCCAGACCCCAGCACGTAGGAAGTTTGTCGAATGCTCTGGAGGCAGAGGACCTGGTTTTACAACCATTTCTGTGTGACCCTGACCAAATTGCTTAACCTTCCTAGTCCTCAGTTTCTTCATCTGTAAAATGTAAGGGTGGGTTCTATGGCCTTTGAGGTCTCTTGCTATCCTACATCTGGGAACCTCTGTGAAAAATTTATAGGCAGACCCATCCAGTAATCTTGAAGGATGAACAGGGGGTGGATGGGATGAGTGGCAATCTATCTAAGGAAAGGGCCTACCCACCTTGATGAGTTCCTAGACTTGTTGATGCAGACAGGTAGGTGCAAGGGTATATTTTTTGAAGTGGGTGGAGAGCTTGGATTTGGCACCAAGGAATGGCTTGGTCCTGGATTCAAGCCCTGGGGCTGACAGCATACTAGTGACTAAGATGCAGAAAAGGATTCAAGCTTGTTTTTCTCCCATTCACTCGGGCTTCAGGAAGTTCTGGTGCAAAGGGGACCCCACCTGGCGGAGAGAAGGTAGTGCACCTTCACTGCCACGTCAATCGACCCTCTGCATGGAGGATGGAGGATGGAGGGTGGAGGGGCCAACTTCCTCACCCTTTGTGACTTCCCAGCAGACATCAGCTGCCCCTCTGGACACAGACTAGCAGGGAACTGGCTCAGGTGGATCTGGGTTCTGGCGGCTTCCCAGACCACAGGCAGGAAGGTACTTGACCCTGCGAAGTATCAAGCCAAGTATATACCCAGACTCAGGGGCTGGCCTGGCAGTTACAGCCAGGTGCAAATCCCACATCTGACACTTACTAACTATGTGAAAATGGGAGAATTGCTTAATCTTTCTGTGACTCAGTTTCCTCATCTGTAAAATGAAAGCTTTTCACTGGATGGTCACCAAAGTAGCTGCTGGTTCTCAATCAATTATGCTCTGAAACACTCTGACCTAGCCAAGGTGTTTGTTGTGCTGAATCGCCTTCGTCCCTATTGCTTTTTTTGGTTGACCCTGGACAGCTGGTGACTAGTGAGATGCTTCTCACAGCCAATGAATATTTGGGGAGGTGGTGTGCTCTAATGGACAAAGTGCTGGACTCAGAGTAAGGAAGATGAAGCTTGGAATTGTTTATGGTGTATTTTTTTAATTTCTTATTTTTATTTTTCAAGCTATAAGTTTTTAAAATTAATCTTTTCTCCCATTACCGTCTCCACATTGAGCAAATTACAATAAATGAAAACCCCAAACAAATTCTTCAATACATAGCTACGTAGTTCAGTAAAACGAATTCCCATGTTAGTCACATGTGAAAACGTTTGTCCTTTTCTGGATTTGAAATGCAGCCCCTCTCTGTCAGGAGGCCTGTGGGGTGCTCCTTCTGCATTCTTTTGGGCTCGTTTATCATTTTGTTGATCAGATTTTTAGTCTTTCAAGGTTGTTTTTCTCCATAATGTTATAATTGTCTAAACTATTCTTTTAGTGCTGCTAACTTCTCTCTTCATCAGTTCAAAGTTCATCCCATTTCCTCTGAAATTGCCCACTTTGTTATTTCTTATGGCACCATAATATTCTGTTACATTCAAATACTACATTTTGTTTAGCCTTCCCACAATAGGACACCCACTTCTCTAATTTCCAATGTCTGGCTACAGCAAAAAAGCAGTGCTATAAATAGTGTTATGCATATGGATTCTTTTCCTTTTTCTTTGGCTGGGGAGAGGGTATGGAGGTCTAGTAATGATAGGGTTGGTTCAGAGGGTATATACAGTTTAGTAACTTTCTGGGTATAGCTCTAAGTCCAGAAGGGCTGGTCCCATTTACAGCTACACCAACAACATTAGAGGACACATTTCCCATAGCCCCTCCATCATTTGTCATTTTCCTCTTTTACCACCATTGCTATGATGGGTGTGAGGTGGAATCTCAAAAATGCTTTAATTTGCATTTCTCTAATTACAAATGATTCAGATGATTTTTTTTCATATGATTGTTGACAGCTTAGATTTCTTCCTTTGAAAATTGTTTCTTTATATCTATATATATATATATCTCTCTATCATGACCATTTAATTATTGCAGAATACCAAACTGGAATATTAGCTCTAACACTTGATTGTGTGCCCAGGCAAGGCCTTTAAACCCTCGGGGCCTCAAATTCATCCTGTTTTGTTCTGACAGTCTATGTTTTTTCTCTGAGCTTGGACACTCTATATTTTGTGAAATGAGGGTGTTGGACTATGTGACCTCTAAGTTTCCTCTTAGCTCTAAATCTATGATGGATTGAAAATCAGCCCTTGGGGCCCCAGCCCAGGCCAACCCTATGTGCTTCAGTTTCAGTAGCATTGACATGTTCCTTAAAGGGACAGCAGCAAAAACTTACAACCAAAGAGGAAAATGGAGGCTAATGGCCTCTCAGGGATAGCTTTCACCTACAGAAGGGAAATACTTGTAAGATATTCCTGCTGCCAGCCAGTTTCCTTCAGAAATATAATAAAGGCAGACCTTCCCCAGTATCAACAGACCTTCCCGGGTCCTGCTCCAGACACAACTGTGGATTTACTGTTAAGTGGCAAGGAACACCTCAAAGTGGCCACTGGGTGGCACCCTAACCCAGGCAAATCGTTTGCAGGAGATGGGAGGAGAATTTTTTGTTTGTTTTTCGGTATTGTTGCAAACGTTCCAAAACCAGGGAGTTTAGCAATGAGATTTCTTCCACCAGAAAAGTTTCTCCTCTCCCTCGAATACCTTTCCCCTTCTTGTTCCCTGTAGAAACCAGCCAAACATTATAGGGGGTTCTTGCTTTGCATAATCTAAGCTTTTATTCCTTAAAAGTTGTCCAAAGATGAAATTGTTGTACACTGAATCACCTCGTCTCATTAGTTCTCCAAGACATGTGTGGACTAATTATTTCACTAATCATTTCTGATTGATTTTCTGAGGTCACTGGGTGTCCTGGCCTCAGCACTCTGTTCTTGGAGGCACAAGAGCCTGGAAGAAAGACTTAGAGTCTAAAAAATAGTACCTCCAATTTTGATCTGAAATCTCTTAGCTGCTGCTTAACTTCTCCCAGTCTCAGTTTACTCACTTGTAAAATGGGAATACTAAAATTTATAGCTCTTGTCTCACTAGGTTGTTACGAGAATAATACACACTTTGTAAGATAAAAATGTCTAAATATATATATGTGTATATACATACATCTATATATACATGTGTGTATATATGTATGTATGTATATATACATATAAATGTCACTTATCTTTATATTTTGGCCTGAATCTGTGATTTTATTAGCAAACTAATAACTGCTTAGACAGTTTATAGTCTTATAGAGTTGCCCGGGGAAGTGAGAGGTTAAGTGACCATTTTTAAAAATTAAATTAGTTTTTAAAAATGAATGGAAATCTACCTTCTCTCTCCCTTAGTCTGTGAAGTTAAGTCACTTTGCAGGATAACGAGGCCAGCATGTGCCAGAGGCTTGAACCCTGCATCTTTCCTGTTCTTTGTCTCCTGCTGTCTCTTGTAGCAACACAAACATCAAATATATAGAGAAGGAGAAACCAAAAATGATTGTAAATGACTAAATGACTCTATTTGCAGGTTTTGTTGTGAAAGGGATTTTTTTTGTTTTTGTTTTTTGTTTTTGCATTTTGTTGCCCCCCCTCCCAAAACAGTCACTTCCCAGAATTACAGAATTTGAGAGTTGAAAGGAACCTCCCAGGCCATTTAGTTCAAAACGACCCCAGAGGAATCTTGCTATAGCAGACTCACAAGTGGTCATCCAGTCTCTGCCTGAAGGCTTTCAATTAGGGGGAATCCTCAGCCTCAAGGCAGCCCCTTTTCCATTTGGGGTTAGCTCGCTCTTCTAGTGAGAAAGACTGAAATGACCTCTTTGCACCCACCTCCAGATACTCTG
Source organism: Vombatus ursinus (assembly GCF_900497805.2). Lineage (NCBI taxonomy): Eukaryota > Metazoa > Chordata > Mammalia > Diprotodontia > Vombatidae > Vombatus > Vombatus ursinus. Next base: position 6,695,027 of record NW_020954615.1, on the reverse strand, counting down.
GTTCTTCTCTTTTGGGCCCAATGGAACAAGCGTAAGCCTTCCTCCAAAGGATCTTTCAGTGACCTGAGGACAGAGATTACGGTCCCTTCTACATCTAATCTTCTCCATCCTCAGTTCCTTCGGAAGATCCCCATCCAACAAGGACTTTCCTATTCTGATTGCCCAGACTCGGTAGAGTCTCTCCAATTTACCAATGACCTTCTTAAGTCATGGTCCCTAGAATGGACCACAGTACTCCAGCTGAATTCTCTCTGGGGTATAAACAGAATAAATATAATCTCTCCTTAACACGACTGATGGCTTTTCAAAACAAAGCCCCTAAAAAAAAAACAAAAACAAAAAACAGTGCAGTGAATAGAGCACCGGCTCTGGATTCAGGAGGACCTGAGTTCAAATCTGGCCTCAGACACATAACACTTACTAGCTGTGTGACCCTGAAACCCGTTGCCTAGCCCAAAACAAAACAAAACAAAACAAAACAAAACAAAGCCCCTGTCCTCAAGGAGCTCACATTCGAATGGAAGAAAAGATAGGAAAATATCTAGCTACTTGCAAGATACATTCAGTGTAAATGGAAGGTGATCTGAGAAGGAAGTACTGGGGCTGAGGGTGGGAGTAGAGGGACTGGGAAAGGTCTCCTGCAGAAGGTGAGATTGGAGCTGAGTCTGAAGGGCTAGGTTTCCCCTCCTTGGAGGACAGATCTAGATGACCACTTATGTTATAGTAGAGATTTCTTTGCTGTATGGGTTGAACTAGATGAAAGCAGAGGTCTTCTAACTTTCCAATTCTGTGATTCTGTGAGGTTCCAGACTTTCTGTAAGGTGATGAGGACACAGGGACAAAAAGGAAGCAGCTCCTGACCTTAAAGTACTTCAATCCTATGGGGGGGGTGTATGTGGGATGCACTATGTAGACAGAGAAGTAAATATAAATATATTCAAGGTAATAAGAAAGAATTTCAAGGAGAGAACAGTAGCAGCTGGAGGACTGGGGATCTGAAGATGCGTTGAGTAGGAGGTAGCACCTGATGTGCGATTTGAAAAAAGCTGGGAAGTCGATGACGCAGTCTCAGTTTCCTCATCTGTAAAATGAATGGGTTGGACCAGAAAACCATGTTCCTTTTAGGTCTAGGTTCTGTGATCTCATGGAGAATGCCAAGATGTCTTCAGATATTTAGTCATCAATACATTTTTTATTGAGAAATTACTTAGGGACAGCTAGGTGGCACAGTAGATAGAGCTCCCACCTTTGAGTCAGGAGGACCTGAGTTCAAATGTGACTCAGACACTTGACACTTACTAGCTCTGTGACCCTGGGCAAGTCACTTAACCCTGATTGCCTAAGCAAAAAAAAAAAAAAAAGAAAGAAAAGAAAAAGAAAAGAAGTTATTCAGCATAAGGGATAGTTTTGGAGAAAGAACACTGGCTTTGGAGTCAAAGGATCTGAGTTCAAATCTTGACTTTGTTGTAGTATTATTTTCCATAACTCTTGGCTCAAGTCTCTCCCCTCTTCAATCCATCCTCCATATAGCTTCTTAAAGTGGTATTCCTAGAGTACAGGCTTGAACATGTCACTGTTTTGCTCAAGAAACTCCAGTGGCTCTCTATTACCTCTTCGATCAAATGCAGGCTTCTCTGATTCAAATTTAAAGCCCTTCTCAACCCAGATCCAACCTACCTTTCTTGGCTTGTTATGCATTACTCATCAAAAATTCTATGGTTCAATAAAACTATCTTTTTTGCTGTTGTTCCACACACATGCACAATATTTCATTTCTGGTCTCTGTACATTTGCACTGGGGCAGGGCTCCATGGAGCTGTCTCTGAAGCTGCAAACAGCAGCCTCAGAATCATCATGGATGGAGATTTGGGGAGAATGAGCATCTGTATATGGGAAAAGCAGCAAGAAAGCCCTCTTGTCTATAACAGATGGTATTTGTTGGGAATCGTAGGGAAATGAGGTTCGATAGGCAAAGTGAGACCAAATTAAGGAGGGCCTTAAAAGCCAGACAAAAGGATATAGGCTTGATGGAGGAGGTGGTAGGTAGATCCTGGCTTCTAATGGGTACAATTTTAAGGAAGCATTACTGGCTCAATTTAGCCTGCTATCAAGGGGTGTTTAGTACAATAAAATGCTATCCTGATGGGCCTTTTCTTTCAAGGTATTTCTCTGGCATTTTTGTATTATGGATTCTCCTGGATTCTATGTATATCCCTCAGGAGACTGCAATTCCATGGGGATGGAAGGTAGAGAAATGCCACAGCAGAGGAAAAATGCCCAGCCTGGCTTAGAATCAGAGCAGCTGACCAGGGAAGTGGCTCGTTGTGCTTATAGTTCTGCTGGGGCATGTAGGGATACCAGCAGGGGAAGGATACTGCTGCACAACTAAAGGGGGTAGATGGAGGGACCAGCCATTATGTGGTGAATGAACAGACAATGCAGTACTTGGCACAAGAAAATAATCAGTTAGTCAACAAGCATTTATTAGGGACCTACTATATGCCAACCCTATTGCTTTCTGATTCTTCCAGCTTTTGAATCTGGTACCAGAATTCTTTAGCATTAATTTTCACCAAACTTTTAGCTGAATGTCGTTCTCACTGACCTTTCTAGTTTGGGGGGCTTCTGCTTCTAGTGCGAGGTTCTACCAGGAAAGAGCCCTTGATTTGGAATTTGGATCTGGATTTGAATCTTGGTTCTGGAGCAGCTAGATGGTAAGGTGAAAAGAGCACAGGGCCAGGGGTTGGGAAGACCTAAATTTAGTTCAAATTGGACCTTAGACACTTATGAGTTGCAGGCAAGTCACTTAACCTCTGTCTGCCTCAGTTTCCTCAACTGTAAGATGAGGATGATAACAGCATACACCTCCCAGGATTGTTGAAAGGATCAAATAAGATAATATTTGTAAAGTGCTAAGCTCAGTGCCTGGCACATAGTAGGTGCTTTATGCATGCTTAATTCCTTCTTTCCCTCCCTCCCTCCCTTCCTTCCTTCCTTCCTTCCTTCCTTCCTTCCTTCCTTCCTTCCTTCCTTCCTTCCTTCCATCCCTCTCAAGCGTCAAAGCACTCTCTTGGGATCTGAAAAAATGCCATTATCTGAAAGACCCATGCTTTCATCCCGTGTAAGAATTCCTTCCACTGACACTCCTCTATAACTTACAATCTCAGAGAGTTACTCAGTGCCTCAGAGAGTTTAATTCAATCAACAAGTATTTATCAAATACACGTTATATGCCAGATACTCTATTAGATGCTGGGGGTGCGAATAAAATAAATGAAATAATTCCTACTGACATGGAAAGAAAAAAGCATTTATTAAGTACCCACGAGGTTCAAGGTACTGTGCTAAGCCCTTTACAATTATTACCTCATTTGATTCTCACAACACCCCTTGGAGATAGATGAAATTGTCATCCTCATTTGACGGTTGAGGAAACTGAGGCAAACAGAAGTTAAATAACTTGTCCAGGGTCACACAGCTAGTCATTGTCAGTAGTGAGATTTGAACTCAGGTTTTCCTGACTCCAGGACCAGTCTTCTGCCCACTATGCCATGTTGCCTTTCTTAGAGAAAGCCGAAGACCCAATGGCAAAAGCTAATATTCTGAGGAGGAAAATGTCCGTGTCCTCTCGTGGACAATCTTTGCAGATGCTCCTTTTCAATCCTGATTTTGAGGCCTGTGAATTCAGTCGCTGTGTTTTCTCAGGAATCTCCCAAACTGGCACTTAGAAGTTGGATTTGGCAAACACATGTCGCTGGCACCTGAAACTCACAAGCTCAGCAGTAGACATCAAGCAAGAGGTTGGGCTCGATCCAGGACTCACCCATTTGCTGGTGCACACCCCCTGCCTTGGCAGCTTTTAATCCCAGGAGGAGACTTAAGCCTAGGCACATGTTTCAGCCAAGGTGACACATCCCAAGATTAGGTTTCTGGACTTTGATTTTTGTGGCCCTCCCTAGCATGGTGTAGTGGACAGGGCACTGGCCTTAGGGTCAGAACAACCCTAGGCTCCAATTCTTTTTTTAAAATTTTTTATTAATTTGTTTTGATTTATCAATAATACTTCCATATGCTTTTGAGTTTAAAAATTTTCTCCTCCTTCCTCCCCACCACCCTCCCCGAGATGATGCACAATCTGATATAGGCTATACATACGCATTCCTATTAAACATATTTTTACATTAATGATGTAGTAAGTAAAAATTAGAACCAATAGGAGGAACCACCAGAAAGAAGAAACAAAACTGAACAGGAGAGAAAAAAATAGCAATTCAGATTCCCTAGTTCTTTCTTTGGATGTGGATAGCATTTTCCATCATGAGGCCTTTGGAGATGTCTTAGATCTTTGTATTGCTGGGAAGGGTTAAGTTTATCAATAGTAGTCATCACACAATGTGGTTGTTATTGTGTACAATGTTCTCCTGGTTCTGCTCACTTCACTCAGCATCAGACCATAAAGTCTTTCCAGGTTTTTCTGAAGTCAGCCTGTTTATCATTTCTTGTAGCACAATAGTGTTTCATTACATTCATATACCACAACTTGCTCAGTCATTCCCCAATTGATGGGCATCCTCTCAATTTCCAATTCTTTGCGACCACAAAAAGAGCTGCTATGAATATTTTTGTACATGTGGGTCCTTTTCCCATTTGTATGATCTCCCTGGGATACAGCCCTAGAAGTGCTATTGCTGGGTATGCACATTTTTTATAGCCCTCTGGGCATAGTTCCAATTTGCTCTCCAAAATGGTTGGATCATTTCACAACTCCACCAACAGTGCATTAGTGTTCCAATTTTCCCCACATCTTCTCCAACATTGATCGTTTTCCTGTTTTGTCACATTGGACAATCTGATGGGTATGATGTGGTCCCTCAGAGTTGTTTTGATTTGCATTTCTCTAATCAATAATGATTTAGAGCATTTTTCATATGACTATAGATGGCTTTAATTTCTTCATCTGAGAACTGCCTGTTCATATTCTTTGACCAGATATCATTGGGGAATGACTTGTATTCTTATAGATTTGACTTAATTCTCTATATATTTTAGAAATGAGGCCCTTATCAGAGAGACTGGTTGTAAAAATTCTTTCCTAATTTTCTACCTTCCTTCTAATCTTAGTTGCATTGGCTTTGTTTGTACAAAAACTTTTCAATTTAATGTAATCAAAGTTATCCATTTTGCACTTTGTAATGTTCTCTATCTCCTGTTTGGTCATGAATTCTTCTGTTCTCCATAGATCTGACAGGTAAACTATTCCTTGATCTCCCAGTTTGCTTATAGTATCAGTGTTCATATCTAAATCATGAGCCCATTTTGACTTTATTTTGGTATATGGTGTGAGATTTTGGTCTATGCCTAGTTTCTGCCACACTCTTTTCCAGTTTTCCCAGCAGTTATTTTCAAAGAATGGGTTCTTATCCCAGAAGCTGGGGTCTTTGGGTTTATCAAATAATAGATTACTATAGTCATTGACCATTGTGTCTTGCATATTTAACCTATTCACTGATCCACCACCCTTAGCCACTACCATGCAGTTTTGATGATTGCTGCTTGATGATACAATTCAAGATCTGGAACAGCTAATAGGCTCCAATTCTTAGCAGCTGGTCGATGCTGGTCAGGTCCCTTAGCTGCTTTGTGCCTCACTTTCCTCATCCATAAAATAAGAGGTTGGGTTTGATAGCCACTGAGATTCCTTCCAGCCATAAAACTGTGCATTCCTTGGTCCCAGTGGTGTAGGGAAAAGAGCGCTGGACTCGGAGTCAGACAAGGCAGGCTTATGGAGTTCTAGAGTTGGAAGGAACCTCAGTGAATGCCTAGAAAGAATCCCCAGATAAACACTCATTTTGGGTTCAAATCTTAGCCATGTAACTAACCTTGGTAAAGTCTCGTCAATCAATTAATTAATAAGCTAGCATTTATTGAGTGCCTGTTGTTTGCTTGGCACTGTTCTAAGTGTTGGGAACACAAAACCAAAAATGAAATAGTATCTGCTCTCTCGAATTTACATTCTACTGATGGACCATGGTGTGAACATGGAGGAATATGTACATATGAGCTAGACTATGATGTGGGACAATGGGGGAAGGAGGAAATCTAGACAAGGGAATCTAGGAAAATCTGAGCATTGAGAAATGTGTTTCAGTTGGGTGGGTGGTGGGGTGGTGGTGCAGATTAGGGATTAGTAATGCTGGCACAAATTCAGGCGTTCTTAATCTTTTCTTGGTGCCCTGGACCCCTTGGACAGTCTGGTGAGGCTCTTTTCTCAGAATCATATTTTACAATTCATAAAACCAAACACATAGGATTTCAAAGAATACCAATTATATTGAAATACAGTTATCAAATTATTTCTTACAAAACAAATTCATGGACCCAAGCTGAGAGTTTCTGCCTAAGGACCTCACAGGGTCATTGTGAGGGAAATGTTTTGGAAACTTTCTAACACCACAGAAATGTGAGACTGATGGTCATCGTGGGGGTCAGAGGAGAAGTCTTCCTCCCTTCACGGCTGGAGGAGAGAGATTAGCTCCTTCCCTCCAGAGGCACTGGTGGATTGAAGAGGACCTGAACATCTAGTTGGTGAGCTAATGAATGCTTTCCCATGATGCTACATGCCTGAGATGCAAAGAAAAAGGAAAGAAAGGCTTTGGGGGGAAGGGCTTTGGGGGAAGAGGAGCAGAGGGCCGGAGAGGAAGGACAGGTCTCCGTGCTGGACCTAGCTGAAGAGTGCTTTGTTCAGGCAACAGGAGCAGCACTGGTCTGTCAATCCTGTGCTGGGGTCAAAGAATTACAGGATGCAGAGATGACTGGCTGCAGATGGGGTACACAGACACTAACTGAAAGGGAGCGAGCAGAGACCCTAGAAAGAACCCAGCTGCCATTGCTGGATGTCACCCGTCTGCACTGTAAGCTGTTGGGTTTGGTGTGGTTTTGTAAGGGCTCTGATTCACCCTCTGGAGGACAGAAATGGCACTCACAGAATGTGGGATCTGCCTAGAGCTCTGCTAAACAGCATTTCATGTATTAAAATAAATGTCCCTTGTTTTATTCCTTGCAAACATTCGTGTTTTCAGGGGAACTGGCTATCCATGAGGGAGAGTTAGAAAGGAGTCACACTCAGGTGTTTCCAGGAAGGTTCTAAGTGGAGGCATGAGGCCAAGATGATTAGTAATGGGAAGTGGCTGAAAGTGAAAGTGGCCTTTGGGAGCCCAGAGTTTTAGTTTGCAGTCATAGCTGGCAGCTTCTTCTTCTTCTTCTTCTTCTTCTTCTTCTTTTTTGGTGAGGCAATTGGGGTTAAGTGACTTCCTCGAGGTCGCACAGCTAGTAAGTGTTAAGTGTCTGAGGCTGGATTTGAACTCAGGTCCTCTTGACTCCAAGGCCAGAGCTCTATTCACTGAGTCATCTAGCTGCCTCCTCCTCCTCCTCCTTCTCCTTCTCCTCCTCCTCCTTCCTTTCTTTCCCCTTCTTGTTCCCCTTCTTCTCTTTCCCCTTCTCCTCTTTCTTCTCTTCCTCCTCCTTCTCCTTCACTTCCTCTTGACCAATTGACAGTTCAGCCAAGACTAGGTTGCCTGATTACCGAACAAGCCAGCCCAGGGAAGGAAGAGGGTACACTGAGATAGAAAAGGATCCTTTTCTGTCTCTTTCTTCTTGTTCATCATCACCACCATCATCACTGTCACCATCATCCTCATCATTGTTGTCATCATAATTGCATCCCAATTCACTAAGTATTCCTTGGGGCCTCTTCTAAGACAGCGCTCTGCTTGGTGCTGGGAGGATGCACAAGGCTTTGGCCCTTTAGAGAGTTTGGCCATTTAACTGTGGATGACAAGATACGTACAAGTGGAACAATTTACTGACAATTCAAGACAGAATATAATTGAGTGGAGTCTTCTGCCTTTGGACTCTTCAGGAGACATCAATCAATCAGCAAGCATTTATTGTTTGCTGATGATGTGCTTGACCTTGTGGTAAGTGCTGGAAATATAATGGTCAAAATGAAGCCTTCTCTGCCTTCAAGAGCTTCCGTTTTCTGGACAGAGCTGATATGTACACATATGAGCGTATAACAAACAGATACAAAGTAGACCCAAGGTAACCTCTCTCTCTCTCTCTCTCTCTCTCTCTCTCTCTCTCTCTCTCTGGTGGTGGTGGTGGTTAAGGGGAATCCAGGGCAGGCTTCCTAGATGAGGGAGGACTTAACGATGATTCTCAAAGGTTAGATTGGCAGAGATGGGACTAAAATATTTCAGGAGGACTGAGCAGTGGAAAGAAAGGCACAGGAGTGGAAGAGCATGGGATAGCCTTAAGATTCTTGTTGATTGCAACATGGGGCGTAGGGAGGAGAGTGGTGGTGATGAGGCCACGACGTAAGGTCGGGTATTAAATGCCAGGATGAATGCTTTACTTTGTTGGTAAAACGGAGCAGTAAAGTTTTTTGAGCAGGGGAGTAAATGATCAGGACTCTAAGGAAAGCAGGCCAATGGGGGCTGTTTCTAGTGTGGGCAGCAAAAGAAAAGGGGAGTGAATTGAGCTGGAGTTGATGAGCTCTGCAACTTCCGTTAAGCTAAGAAACCCAATATCCAGTCTCTCCTCTCCAGGAGCAGAGGGGTCTGCGCCCTCCACCTCCAGCCACCTCTGACCTCCAGAGCCATGGATTCCGAGCCCTCCCCAGTCCCCTTGGATGCCTGGCCCACATCTTCTTCACAGCTTGGCTCAGGAGAGGGAGCCACATGCGGGCTGGGCTTTCTCATGCTGCTTTCACCTCCTCACATGCTGGGTGACCTTGAGGGAAGCATTTGACCCCTCTGTGCCTGTTTCCCTGCCAGTAAAATGGGGTTAATAGCATTGACCTATCTCCCAGAGTTGGCAGATGAAGAAGAACTAATAAAAATTGTTGGAAAGTCCTTTGTTCAGTTTGGGCTTGGAGTTAAAGAGCAGTTGGCAGTTTAGCCAAGTACCAAGGAACCTAATCATTGCAAAAGTAGATCTGGGGAGGGAAGAGGGTCCACTGAGCCAGAAGAGGCTTGCTCTGAATTTGTTCTGAGCAAAGACAAGACCCCGAAAAATTGAAGGGATGTGGGGGAAGCAAACTCCCTAGCAGAGGGCCAAAGAGGGCTCCAGAGAACAATAGGAGCCTTGGCCCTTGTTCACTTATTAACAACAGCTAACATTCCTTGAGCATTTTTGTTTTACATATCTCATTTTATCCCCACAACAGTCCTGGGATGTAGGTGTTATTATCCCCATTTTACAGATGAGGAAACTGAGGCTCGGAGAGGTCAAGTGATTTGCCCAGGATCACCTAGCCAGTAAGTTTGATTTGAATAATAAGGCAGGATTTGAATGCAGGTCTTCAGCTTACCAGTTCAGCACTCTATCTACTGTGAAACCTGTATTAATTTGGGTGATTCATCTAATCTTTGGGTCTTACTTCTCTCCTCTTGAAAAAGAGAGTGTTGTACAGGTTGATCTTGAAGGTCCTTTCTAGTTTGGTCCTTATGTTGATTTGGGCATTTGACCTAAGGGCTTCAGTGTTGGGGAGCAGAATTAAATGGGTGAGAGGTTGGAGGTGATGATCTATGTGACCTTGAGCAAGTAACCTTAGCTCGTTGGGCAGACATGTAAACAGTCATTTTTACTTTAGAGGCAAGAAGCATCATGCAATGATGGGGGAGGAGAGCCCCAAACACAGGCTGATGTTACTGGGCAGGCTGAGGTGGGAAACTGGACCTGGATAAGGACGTTCGGAGAACTTCCAATTTTAACTAAGGAGGGGCCAAAGTGCATCATTTCTAAGCCTTGAAGGCCTGAACTAAAAGTTTTAGCACCACTTTCTAAGTATTGGTGGACCTCAGACCAAGTCCTGGTCATTCTACTCTAGTTATGGCTTTATATCTGAGCCTCAGTTTCCCATTCTGTAAAATGATGGAACTGGCCCTTTCTAATTCTAATTTCTATGATCTCATGACATATTTTGCCCTTCTCTTTGGCTGTTTACACTGAGCCAGAGGAGAAATGTTAAAAAAGGGCTGGCTCAGGTTGTTTTCCAATACTTGGACAGAAGTTGTGTGCAAAGAATGGAAGTCCCCAGTTGGCCCAGGGTATGTTTTTGTACAGAGGACAATAGTGAAAGAAAGAGGGCAGGGTTCTGCCAAGTGCAAGTGGAAGCTGACCACGGGCCTTCCTCCTCGAAGGACAGCAGTTGAGCTGGTCAGTCATTTCAGGATGTCTCTGCAAATAGAGGTGGTGGTGGGATGCTTATATGCTTTTCCACATGCTTTATGCTTTCTGGGGATGACTTCCATGCCAAGGAGCATCAGATCAGGCCCATTTCTGACACCACTCACTAGTCAAAGCCAACCACACCCTTTAGGATCTCCTGGTTAGTTTATTGATTTTGGACTAGACTAGTGATTCTATTGGCAAAGAAACTCAAGGTGAGGATCCTACCTCTACCAATGCTGATTGGTGTCTGCTCTGTAACTTCTAGTCTTGGAGAGACTTAGAGAAGGTAAATGACTTGCCCAGGGTCACAAACCAGCAGATGTGAGATATAGGACTTGAAGTGAAGTCCTCCTGACTCCAAGCCCAGCTCTCTACCCACTCTGCCAGGCTGTCTTTTGAGGCCATCCTACATGAGTTAGTGAAGAACTCCTAATCTCAGGGTCACTTGTTATGGTGACAGTTGAAAGGTAGCAGAATAGACAGGGGAAGAGGGAGAGGCAATGGGCTTCACTGGGAAAAACTTCAGCTCCATGGAATGGACTCTTTCTTCTCCCTTGTGAAATACCCTGTCCAATTCAGTGTAACATACCTTTATTCCCATCTAATGGTGACCATCTTTAGGATTGGGGTGGGGGGAGGGGAAAGAAGGGATGAAAGAAAGAGAAAAAAAGCAAAATGTACACGATAACTTTGTTGTATATTTAAAAGGAATAGCAAGTTGTACATAGCAGATTTGCAATTTCATGCATAATCATCTTTTTATTATACTACACTATAGAAATGCTTGTGTTATTCCATGAATTAAAAATAAAATCAATTTAAAAAATGAAAACACCTACTATGTGCCAACTATTGTGCTAGATGTAGGGTATATAAAGGCAAAAAAGAAATAGTTTCTGCCCTTAAGGATCTTTCTACTGGGGCTGCTACTTGTGGCAAAGAGGATGTTGGATCTGGAGTCCTTGGGGTCCAATGAATGGAGCATAAGTAATGGACCTGGGTTCAAGTCCTAACTGACTTTTACAACTTTTGTAACCTTGGACAAATTACTTCAACTTTCTAGGCCTTCCTTTCCTCATCCATAAAATAAGCAGGAGTTGAATTTGATGGTCTCTGAGGCCCCTTACAGCGCTAGCCTATAATCCTTTAGAATCAGGAATTTGGACTTGAAATCCGAGCTTTGTCATTTGATACCCAAAAGACCTTGAGCACGTCAAGAGCACTCTGGGTCCCAACTTTCTTCTCTATGAAGTGAGAGAGTTGGGACAGATGACGACCAAAGCCTCTTCTACCTTGAAATCTGGGTCCCATATACAGAGAAAAGTAAAACCAAGGTGATTTGGGGAGGGAGAGAGAGAGCGCTAACCTTTGGCAGGGAGGGATCAAGGAAGATTCTTCAGAAGAGATGGTGCATGAGTGGAGTCTTGAAAGAAGACGTGGATTCTGAGAAGGGGAGATCTAGAGGGAACGTATTCTATTCCTGGGGAGGGGCAGCTGGGGGAGGGGGCCTGTGGATGGACTGACAGGCCCCAGGGGCTGCTGGAGCTTAGTAAGACCAGAACATAATGGGAATACTATGAAACTAGCCTGGAAACGTAGGTGGGAGTCAGATTTCATAGAGCTTTAAATCATCAACTTTGCTTCTATTTTATTCTTGAGAAAATGGGCAGCCACTGGAGGTTTTTTGAGCAGGGCAGTGAATTGTGTGGTAGGAAGGTCATCTAGGCAGCTGTATGGAGCACAGATTGGTAAAAGGAGAGGGGAAGGAGGGAGACTGATCAAAAGTGGGCAAGACTATAGCACCAGTACAGGTAAGAGATGATGAGGCCAAACCTGAGGCATGGGCCCATCTTCCTCTCACTCGGATGAAGGAAAGAGAGTGGAGTCCTGAGTGTGAAGGGATTTCTTTTCCTGGAGGAGCCAAGTAGTCTATTTCTTAAAGGGCTCCTTGTCACTTAAGGACTATTCTCTAACTGATATCCTATGAAAAAGTTAGCATTAGAGGTAGGCAAAAGAATTTGTGGGCCCACTGGCCAGGTTTGCGAAATTATAGCCTTATGGTCCATGGAGAGAGAACCTTTCTGGCATTAATAATGCAAGTATTTATTAAAAAGTACTATTAAGAGTGTCTCTCTTTATAGCTTCTCTCTCCCTTCCCCCACCCCCACTATGATACACCCTAGACATCTGTCTAGTCTGCCTAAATCAAATCTTGGCTCTGGGCAGAGCTTTAATTACCAAAGCAACACCCCCCCTCCCAACAAAATCTATGGAATCTAGCAGTGGACACGCAGAATTAAACATGGCCAGATGCCTGCTTCTGCTAGAACTTTCATTAGCGTGATGCTAATTTACTTTACTAATAACTGCCATTTTTAGAGTGCTTTATGGTTCATGAGGACACCTAGGTAGCACAGAGTGCCAGGCCTAGAGTCACGAAGACCTGAGCTCAAATCCGCCCTCAGACACTCACTAGCTGTGTGACCTTAGGCAAGTCACTTAACCTTGTTTGCCTCAGTTTCTTTATCTATAAAATGAGCTGGAGAGGGAGATAGCAAACCACTCTAGAATCTTTGCAGAGAAAACCTCAAATGGGGTGAAGAACAGTCAGACATGATTGAAAACGATTCGATAACAGCAAGAACAAGGTTCTTAAAGGCAGAGTCATATAAAGGATAGAAGACTAGTCTTAGAATTAGGAAGATCCGGGTTCAGTACTGCCTCCTATATATGCTGACCATGAGACTTTGGGCACAATACTTAAACTTTCTTTGCTCTAGAGTCAACATTTTTAAAACTAGAAGACACAGATTAATTGTCCAATTGGCATGAGTGTAGGGAGTTTCATATGGGGAAATCAAAGGTCCATAACTATATATGCATAGTAATTGATCCTGTAATTTTATTGATATGGGGCATGGCCTCTACCAATGCCACCTGGCACCTTCTCTGGAAAGAGAAGCTTATATCTAGACAGAGTAGTTGGTTGGTAACAAGATCATGAAATAGGTCACATTGATAGTTTGTGCCAGAGGCAGAACTTGGACCCAGGTCTACCTAACACCAGGGCTAGCTCTCTATGTGTGAAGCCATGTTACTGCTTGGTGATGCCTTTATCCCAGATTTGTCCAGGAAAATCTGAAAACAATGGTTAGGTATGGTTCTTGTCTAGGACCTCCCCAAATGTGGGGAACAGGTTCCCCTCCCACAAAAGTACTTAACATATAGTATGAATATTGGGTTTGGACAGCTTTTTATTTCCTCCACCAGAGAAAATGCATAAATTGCAAAGGATTCATGGTTGCACATGAACCAGAAAATGTAACACCTTGAAGCAGCCTCTTTACTCTTTACTCAAGCTCTTCCAAAATAAACCTTTTTTTGGGGGGGGGAGGTGAAGGGTGGGAGAACTGTTGAACAGCTATTTTATTCACTTTAGACCTGCAATGTCTAAGTAACTCATGGCAATGATCATGGCAAAATCCAGATAGGATGAGGACGTCCTATTACTTGAGTCTTCTGGGCTCAAGGGGATCCACTTAGCAATTCTCTTATCCAAAAATCTTGCTCTTCTATTTCTGGGTGGATGTGCCTAGATTTCCTGGAATCTAAGAACTTTGGCATTTAGGATTGTTCAACCAAGGGGTAATCCTCAAGGCTGGAACTGTCCATTTCTCAGGATGGCTGATTATTGACCAGAAAAAGGAAATGGAAAAAGCAGAAGAAGGAATCTGGGAAATAGCTGGTCTAAGAGACTCCAGTCTCAGGATCTCCTTCACAAGCATATGCTGCCCACTGCCGTATGCTTCTGCTGCAAGTCACCATTATTCCTCCTGGTGGTGGTGGTGGTGTGTGTTTGTGATTGTGATTGTGTGTGTGTGTGTGTGTGTGTGTGTGTGTGTGTGTGAAAATTCCCTCCCCTTTGCTGTGGAGCAGTTTTAAACTTTTTTTATGAGTAATGGACCTTATGTTAGTCTGGTGAAGTCTACGGATCCCTCCTCAGAATAAAGTTTGTTGCCTACCTTCCTAATTAGAGGAAAGGACAAATTTAAGTTAGAGGCTAATGAAAATAAAAACGTAATTTCTTCCCATCCATGCTTGTGCATATAGAGAACCCCTGCTGCAGAGTAAGCTTTGGGCAAGGGAAAGGGATATGAAAAGAGCTCAGAGCTCACTCATTTCTCATAGAATGGGGAGGTTCCACTGACGAGATCCCATTGGTCTCTGGGGATCAACCAAGGGTGGCTTGTATCTTTGCCAATGTTCTTAAGCAAGGTGCCAGGCTGCAAATCCAGCCCTGAGGGAGGGTCCCCCTTCTGACAAAGCTCCGTCTCTGTCAATGGCATCAAGTGGATTTTTTTGGGGGGGGAACTTTATCAAATGAATCAGGTGTTTTTCTGATCACCCTTGCTACATATAGCACTTTAAGGTTTCTAAATTACCTCATACACTTTATGCCATTTGAACCTATGGTTTAGGTACTGCTTATATGACAATCACCTCCATTTTACAAGAAAAGTTAAACTACTAGTTTGGAACTTGCTAGCTTAGTCCTTCAAAGGCAGGATTTGAACCCAGGTCCTCCTGATTCCAGGTCTAGCTCTTTAATAAGCCAAGAGAGTTTGGCTTGCCCAAGCACTCCGGCTCCAGTACAATACTTGCTCATTTTAGCTTGTCAGTCACACCTACCATCCTTTCCTTTCTTCTTCTCCTTCCCATCTTTCTTCTTTCCTCCTTTTCTCCTCACTCCTCTTCTATCACCATCCCACTACTCCCTTTCCTCACCTTCGTCTCTCCCCTTTCTTCCTTCTCTTTTTTTTCTTTGCCCTTTCCTCCCCTTCCCCCTTCGATTTCTTCCCCCTTCCCTCTCTCCCTCCTCCTCTCTCCTACCCCCCTTCTCTCCTCCCCCACTCTTCCACTTTCCAGTTCTGAATAGTGCAGCCCAAGGGACCCACACTTTCCTGAGCCTCTGAACCCCAGCTTCCGGAGCTGTGCAGCCTGGTTCGGATTGGAGGGTGGAGGGAGGGGAGAGGCTTACCTCCACTGTTTGCGAATGAGGAATTTACTTGTAAATGTTTCCTTTGCCAAATAAACGGAATGGGCTTTCCAGTCTCCCTCGCTTTTCCTACTAGCTTCCCAGCCCCTAGTGGCTTCCTCACCACCAGCCTGGCTCATTTAAACACCGAACAACTTGGAGGGGCGGCTGTTAAGAGAGGCCCTGTTCGGGAATTCTAGACGGGATCTGTAAACAAGGACTGCAAAGCCGGGCTGTGGATTGAGGGTGGGGGGGAGCTTTGTCATTCCCTCCCTGGACCAGTGAGGAAGTGACTTCCTAATCCAGGGGAGTTGGGGCCTACCCCTCACCATTTGACTCAGTCTAGTCTAGAGAGCTTGAAACTTACTGAAGGGAATTGTCTGGCTGCAGGATTCCAGAACCCCGGCTCTGCCATTTACTAACTAGCTGTGCGACGGTGGGCTTAATCCCTCTACGTCTCTGAGCCTCAGTTTCCTTCTCTGTAGAACCGGGAGAACAATATTCACCCTCCCTACCTCCCAGAGCTGTCAGGAGGAAAGTACTTCCTAAACTGCGAAACTCTCCGGTCACGAGACTCAGGGGTTTTCGAAATCGGCCACTTCCTCTCGCCTACCCCGAGCCACCGCAGCCAGGTGGAAAGGCAAACAGCCGGGCCCAGCGGGGATCCGAGAATGTTTCTCCGTTCTGTGATTTCTCTTGCCTGGCCAATGGAGCTGTTTGCAGGGTTGGATCCAAGGTCACTTAGTCTCTGCCCACAGATCGGCCTTGGGACTCTCCCGAGCTTTCCCTGGACAGAGCCAGCTGCCCACAGGCATCCTCTGGGTAGACTTGTGGGCTGGAGAGGTGGGATTACAAGATTTCTTTCCGCTTGGGCGGCCTGCGAGTCCACTTTATGTAATAAGAATATTTTCCTCATTGTTTGGGGATCCCAGACCGCTGCTTCCCACCTCTGAGCCTCAGCTTTCCTTCTGTAAAATGGGGGTAATGGTCCTGGACTTAGAGTTGGAAAGATATCAGAAGGTACCTAGTCCAAACCTTCCTGTTTTACAGGTGAAGAAACCGAGGCTCAGAAAGGATCGGGAACTTGCCCAAGGTCACTTGGCTAGTAAGTGACAGAGTCAGAATTTGAACCCAAGTCCAGCACTCTTTCCTTTACACCAGCTGCCTCTCAACAGCATATCATACAGACAGGTTGGAGTAAGGGATTGATCGCTGAACTGGGAGTCAGAAGGTTGGAATCATTCTGGCCCAGATTTCGGGGTCCTGTCTTATGACACATTACTCCCCTTAGCCTACGCTAGAGTCTCGCCAAACTTTCTTACTGTTTCTCATAGACAACCCTTCATCTCCCACCACTGTACCTTTGCACTGGCTGTTCCCCATTCCCCCCGCGCCTGGAATGCACTCCTTCCTTACCTTCGGCCCTTTGAACCCTCAGTTACCTTTTAGGCTCAGCCCTAGCACCACCCTCTACTTTAACGCCTTTCCCTAGAGGCTCTTCCTCCCACCTTGTAGTACTTTTTATGCTTTCCTATGTATATGTAGTCTACCTCCTTTAGGCTGTAATCTCCTTCAATGCCCTCCTTTATGTCCCTAGATCTTGCTATATAGAAGGCTCTTAGCAATTTATTTAATCGATTGCTATTTTCTAGATATATGACCCTGGGAAGAAAAATCACTTCTCTACCAGTCTCAGTTTCCCCAACTGAATTTGAGATAAATAATAACAGAAAGTATGGAGTGGTGCAACAAAGGTCCGAAGACCTTTGGGTTCTAATTTCCACTCCAACATTTATAACCTGTGTGACATTGGGCAGGACACTTAATCTATCTGAGCCTCAATTTCCTCATCTGTAAAATGAAGAATGAGTTCTGTAGCTGGCTTCAAAGGCTTCTTCTTGCTTAAATCTTCTGAACTATTCTCAGGGTGGGTTGGGAGGTAAGCGAGTTAGTAGGAATGAATGTAAACTCGAATTCTTCGAAAACTCGCCAGGAAAGTCAGACCCGAGCGCTTTCCCTGCTCATCAGGGTTCCCGGCTGGAAGCCTCGAGATGGGAGAAGAAACCACTCTGTCCTTCGCATAAAGTCGAAGCTAACTACGCCCCCTCCTGCTTCCCCTAGCCCCCAGTAGGGAAATAGTCCGGGTGAGACACTTCATTGGGGCACTTGAGGAATGGGAGCTTGCAGCCGGATGGAGGGAAGAGCGTTGTCTGTGGAGGTCCTGAATTCAGTTCGAGACCTCCCGGATTTTTCTCCCTAGGAGACATTAGGCGAGTCCCTTAACTTTTCCAGGCCTCAGATCCCTCATATGTCTGGGTTTTTCGACACAGACGTAGAAGGGTCCCCGTTCCCCCGCCCCCCCCGCCCCTATTTAAAGGGGGTGGGAGGTGGAATCGACTTCCAGGGGGGGGGTAAAGGACTTGCCAAGGTCACTCAGAGGGATGGCAGAGCTGAGATTTGAACTTGGGTCTGACTTTCTATTCAGCGTTCTTTCCACTGCACTACAGTCTCGAGGGTGTCTCGAGACAAATCATTTCCAACAGAGAGCTGCTGATGAAGTTGGCAGATGTGACTGGCCCTAAGCTGTCAGAGGTGTGCAGTCCGCCCGTGGGAGTGATGGAGCCTGGGACCGTTCCCGTTCTCCTCCCGAGCTTGCGCGGGTTAGTTTCTTTCGCAGCTCTCTGATCCGCCCTCCTCCGAGACGGAGCTGCCCGAAAGGGCTCTCGGGGGTCCTTGAGCGCCTGTGTGCGAACTAGCGTGTCTGGGTGTCTGGGTACGTGTGAAATGTGGCGGTGCAGAACCGCGGCAGCAACGGTGATAATCAACACATCCCTCACACCTCCCGTGCCATCCGAGAGGGAACGGGGAGATCTCGGGAGCTTTCCCCTGCCTGCTGACTGCTTTGCTTCCTAGGAAATATGCGTCGACTCGAGGGACTGTCCTTAGATACGGCCTGCGTGCTCCCCTCACTCCTTGCTGTCTCTGTCTCTCTTGGCACATACGCGTACATATACCCCAAAAGCGAAGAATACTATCTGACCTTCATTTGGTGTCTTAAGGTTAACTCTCTTGACTACATTTAATTTCACCAACAATCCTGCCAGGTCAGTATTGCAGATACTATTACTCCAGTTTTACAAACGGGGAAACTGAGGTTCGGAGAGTTTAAGAAACCTTTAGAGGACGGATTTGAATCCAGCTTTCTAAGGACTCTCGTTCCAGTGCGCTTTTCACTAAGGGACTGTGTCTGCATTGTGTTTTAGGAGGAAAGCCTTAAAGAAGAGAGCAGAGCTAAAGTAAGGACTATAGAAACACACACACGTAGAAATTTGTTATATGTACATATGTATGTACGTATTCATTTGCTCTCCACCTTGTCCGATGCAGTGTCTTGCCTCTCTCCGGAATGTCCATTCTTTCTTGGCATGATGGAGCCTGAGGGCAGCTGTGTTCAGAACTCTTTGCGGGTGGAGGTCAAAACAATCCTTCCCCCTCCCACTCTCCCGCCCCTTAAATGCAGTCTCTTAGAAATGTGCTGTTCTGCCTCGGTGGTCTGGGACTTCTTTGTTGCACAGATGTGGGGCGAGAGTTCCCCTAGTCAGCCAGTCTTCCACAGGCCGCCTGCCAGCGGTGCGCCGCAGGATCGCTGTCCTCTCCAAAGCTCAACCTGTACTCCCTAGCCTCCTTCAGGCCCAGTCTCCAAATCGGGCGGCCCAGGACCGCGAGGGGTTGAGGACTGGGCTGTCAAATTCGTTTTGTTGGTGCTTTACTTCAGATCCGTGTGGATTTTGGGGCTTCCCTGACTCAGCCCACGTTTCCTCTCTCGCTTGGGCAACCAATCAATCAATACCTGGGGAAAACCTTTGTGGCTGGGGAAGTTTGGGGGAAGGAGGGAGTGTGAAGTGGAAAAGAGAAATAATGTGATGTGTCTATATGCATCCATATAAATGCGAAACAGATAGAAATCCAAAGAAGGAGAGACAAATGAAGAGACACACAGAGATATAGGTAGAGGGAGACATAGGAAAGAGCACAGACGTAACACGGAAAGACAGAGACAAACAGAGGGAGAGAGACAGAGGAAGAGGGGAAAAGGCAGAGAGATAGAGGAAGAGAGAGAGACTTAGAAAAATAGAATGGGGAAGAGATAGAGGAGAGGCCCAGAGATGCAATCAACAAGTATTTATTAAAGGGCCTACTACGTATCAAGGGTTGTGCTAAACCATTCCTGCTCAAAGCAAGCTTACAGTCTAACGAGGGAGACAAATACATACAAAAATACAGACATAGAAGAAGCAGAGTGAAAAGGAGAAAAATCTGAAAAAAGGGCAGAGGAGCAGGAGACATTTGCAAAGAGAAACCCACAAAGAGAGGCAGCGTGACCGGCAGAGATACAGAGATGGAGAAAGAGGAGGCAGAAAGAAAGTGGGAAACACAAAATGAGAAAGAGACAGACACAGCGAGCGCGGTTGGGGAAGTGTGCGGGAGACCAGGCGGCAGAGGATGGAGTGACGCCAACATCGCTCTGCTTTTCTCATCTCCGAACCTCGAAGCTGCTCTACCCGCAGCAGCCCCAAGTTTCACCTCTTCCTCACTTGGGTAAGCCCTGCTCAGGAACTGGACTGTAGTTCCTTGGCAGTGCCGTCTTCCTGGCCGACGTACCCCCCCCCCCCCCCCCCCCCCCCCCCCCCCCCCCCGCCCCCCCC
>NW_020954615.1:6631658-6674953 GCF_900497805.2 Vombatus ursinus | reverse complement strand
CCCCCCCACACACACCCCCTATTTTTTAGGGGGGTGATTTTCTGATTTTATTAAATCATGCGAATCTACTATACCGAGAAGAGATGGCAACGTGGAAAATTTGGAGACTGGGAAGGCGAAAATGGAAAGTGTATGAAGTAATGAGGTGCCCACGGGACACATTTTACTCGGGAAGGGGGCAAACGTTGGAGAGGGGGGAATCAGGAAAAGAGAGGAGCTCTGGGGCCACCTCTCCTTCCAGGCCCAAGGAAGGGGCAAGTCGAGGAGACCATCTGGAACATTCAAGCCAACAGAGTTGGGGGTGGGGAGGATTTCCCCTAAAGGCTCGGCTTTGGCAGGGAAATCCCCCTCTCCCAAGCTGGCTCCTTCTCGGCCCTCCACTTCCCTCCACTTGAATCGGGCACATGGTGTGTGTGTGGAGTGAAGGAAAGGCCCCACACCTGCGTAGACTGCTGGACCCTCAAGTGGGCCCAGGGGAGTGAACTCTGAACACATCTGGGCACAGGGAGCCAAGCGAACCCTTTCGTCCCGGTGTTGGTAGGTCAGGGGAGAAGGGGAACTTCTGGGTTTTGTAAGGTGAGAAAAAGCAATAATAATCCCGCCAGGTGAGGGTGGGAATGTGGAGAGGAAGACCTAGTATCCCCAAAAAGGAGCAAACGGAGGAGGAAAAAAAATAAGCCAAAGAACAGAAATTCGACTCCCTTTTGCGCTGCCTAAGACGACGTAGTTTGTTCTTAAAACGTCTTTTTACATTTGGGGATTTTTTTTTCCCTCTTTGCTTCCTGCAGAAAGAGGGAACGAAATCGTGCTACGACCTAGGAGGCGAAAAGCTAGCGGGAGGGAACAAAAACCACGCGCCCGCAGCCGGGTTCTCGACTCCAGCGGAGCGGCAAACCTGCAAACCCGCGAGACCCCTGTGTCTGCGGCCGGGCCATGAACATGGCCTTGGCGGTGGCTACTTCTGGGCTCCCCGGGAGCCGCGAGCCTACTCCACAGCAAAGTTGGGCTGGGTGGGTGCCTTCTGCTTGGAGAAAGAATTGTTGGGTGGAGGAGAGGGGAACCACAGGGACTCGGGGTTAGGAGGAGAGATACCATTTACCTCTCCTCATCTACGATGCTCATCCCCTGGACCGTGAAGTTTTACTCACTCAACCTGTATCTCTTGAGAGCCTACTATGTGCCAGGCACTGTGCTAGGCTCTGGGGACAAAAAAGCAAAGGCTAAAACTGTTCCTTCCCTTGAGGAGTTTGCAGTCTGATCTCCATCTAGCCTCCGGGCCCGCCCAGAAAGAGCCTTGACATTCTCTGAGGGCACTTCTTCCCGAACCCCCAGTTCAGCTAGAGAGGCAACAACGGGCATCCTGAAGGGTGATCACCGACCCACTGCCCAGCCAGGGCGATCAGTGCCTCCTTGAGAAGAGGAGTGAGATATCTGAATGGCAAAGTTTTGTGACTGCTTCTCCAAAAATCCTTTCCCCTCCCCCGCTCTTCTCCCACTCAAGTCCCCCGGTGGCCTGTTAACTTGGCTTTGGCGATGGACGAGGGAGGGAGGAGGATGGAGGTTACAGCCACCTGGGTTAGGGCAGGGGGAGGAGGCTGGCTGGAGCAAGGAGGCAATTCATTTGCCTCCCAAAGTGAGAAATTTGGGTGGCAACTGTCGCGGGTGTGGAGAGAAAGTGTCCCCTGACCTCAGGGTTCTGCCCTTTGACCCCACCCGAGATCCCCTAATAGCCAGATTCTTCTACGGATCGTCGGCCTACGATGTCTATTGTCCTCAAAAATGCCTTCTTTCTCCCCAAGCCGAGGACAAGCTTCGAAAATGTCCCCAAGACCTTCAAACTATTAGACCCGTTGGCTGAGCATCTATAGGGACCCACGATGTTATTATTCCCCACCGCAACATGAAAACCCACATCCCCACAAAGCGAAAACTGAAAAAAAAAAAAAAGCCAACTACTCGGTCACTTTCTTTATAAACAGCAGGTCACAGAAAGGACTTCTCAAAGATTTGTCCTTTATTCAGTCGTAGATTGGAGATATATAACTGAGTGAGAATGGAGGCAAAGTACTGGGAGGGGAGTAAGGGACTAAGCAGTCGGTTTTTTATTTTTATTTTATTTTATTTTTAACATAGAGGCAAAGAAGTAGGAGGGAAGAAGGTGACGGGAGTAAGATGGTCGAATTGTTCTAGTTTCTAGAAGTTCTAACTGATGTGTCCCAAAGTGCAATAATGTAACGAGTTCTCTCCCTCCCTCCCTCTCTCTCTCTCTCTGTCTCTCTCTCTCTCTCTGTGTCTCTCTGTCTCTGTCTCTCTTTCTCTGTCTCTTTCCAAATACTGCAACGTTGTTGTAACCACTGACGGTGTTATCATTGGTGATATTGTTACAATCTGCAACATTGTTACCATCTGTAACATTGTTCTAGTTTCCCCTTCCCTTCCACACTTTGGCTCCCAGCCGTTAACTAGAGAGGACACTGCCTACCCAGGCCCCATCAGTGGCCTCCTTTTCTTTTATCAAACGAAACTACCTCCACTAGCACTGTCCTGTCATGCAGGACAGTACTGGTGGAGGTAGATCGAATGTAAATCGAAAAGCCAACGGGAAATGATAACTCTTTCTCTCTCTCAAATAATCCCCTTTAAACGCACCAGATCCCTTGCCCATGGCTGGATCGAATTTAAATTCAGTAAAAACGACTTAGCACCTTTCTAAAGAGAGAGAAGAGCATTTGTTGAAACTGAGGTCAGGTTCACTCCTGCCTGTTCAAACGACCTTTAGAAACCATGTGTCTGTCCTCTAGCGGGGAATAACCCAAAATGCACTGGCTAATGTTCAGCCGTGGCTGGTGGACCTTCGACGTTCTAAGCTGACTCATTCATTCTCGTATTTGAGTCTGTCTGTCCGTCTCTGTAGGTTTCTCTATCTCTCCTCTTTCTCGTCTCTTTCTCCCGTTCCTCTCCTCTCCTCTCTTCTCCTATTTTTTCCTCTCTCCTCTTTGTTTTGTTTCTATCTCTTCTCTTTTTTTCCTCTACCTCCTTCCTGATCTCTCTGCTTCTGCTTCTCTGTCTCTGTTGTTTCTGTCTCTCCCCCTTCCCCTTCTTCGATTTTTAACAGGGTCCCTGCTTTAGGAAAGCTTTTAGGCTTTAGGCAAGGTTCTCCCCCTTAATGAGGCTCGGAAATGTAGACGCTGTCGCTTTAACGGCGAACCAGCTGATTGTCTCCTACGGCAGATGGCCCAGGAGTCCAGATTTGCATTCATTGTCTCCAAATCTGTTTTCGTGCTGGTGTTAGAGATTTCAGCAGCAGCAGCAGCCGCAGCAGCAGCAGCAGCAGCAGCAGCAGATTCATCCCCAGATCAGAATACAAAAAGAGAGGGAAGGAAAATAACAGCCAGCCGGTGTGGTTTTTAATGGGCACCTAGGAAGCCGCCCTCCGCTCCGCGCTTGGACAGTCGCGGCTGGGGTTTCAGCTAGTGGCCGCCCGGCTGCGCTCCAGCTTCGCTTCCAACTAGCCCTTCCCCTCCGGCGGTGTCGGCGCAGAATGTGGGCAGAGTGGCCGGTCGCCTTCTCTCCCTCCCGGATAACTATGTGTCCCGAATCGCCCCCCCGCCCCACGCCTCTCCCCATTTGGCCCTCAGCTGCCCTCTCTTCCGTAGGCTATTGTAAATTCGTTTGTCGATTGTGTGGTTCTGGGCATGTATCGAAGATGCTCGGGTCTCCCTCGCACACAGCACGCCACTCATAATCACGGGCCTCTTACCCTGGCTAACGCAACTGCATGCCCCGGGACTCTAAGCTTTTCCTTGGATTTTCTGACGAACTTCTGGGTTTTTTCTCTTTCTCTACTTATATCTAAGTAGACAACATTTAAACTGAGTTTTCTCTCCTCTCGCTTTCTTTTCTTCTCTCTCTTACCTTCTTCTCTTTCCTCCTTCCTTTTCTTTCTCTTTCTCTTCTCTTTTCTCCTTTACTCCTCTCTTTGAATCTATTTTACTTTTTCTCTTCCCTTTCATCTGTCCTTTTTCCTTTCCCGTGTCTCTCAGCTGTTCTCTTTTCTCCTTCTTTCCCTTTCCTCTCCTTTCCACTTTTTCTTCTTTCTCCTCTTTTATAACTCTCGTCCCTCTTATCACATTGTCTCTCTTTTCTGTCGCTGTTTCTGAGTCAGTCTTTCTCTGGCAGTTCCTTCAGAAGTACAGTCTAGTTTTTGCTTTTGTACCCCACGGTACTGGGCCCATAGAAGACGCTTAATAAATACCACTTGACTGCGTCTCTGTGAATCTGTCCCTGTCTCTCTCGATTCCCCCTTAAGCGCTCGGGCTTTCTCTCCTTCTTTCATTTCTTCCATTCCTTCCGCCGCCGCCCCCAACCGTAAATATTTTCAAAGCAACTTCCAAACCACCCACCAAAACGCTCCCTGACAAAATCCGCTAGTCCCAGTGTCTCTCGAGGAGCCGGCGGGAGCGCTGTTAGCTATCAGTGCTACTGCCGGGAAAGTTTACACACACATCCCAGTGCGTGTGGGCCCACACTCTCACTTTCTTTACAAATATGTACGCATTCACACATAAATAGGCAGTGTTGGAGTTTGCCTCCAGCGTGTGTCTGTATCAATAGACTGAGCTGCGCGCCATACGCGCGTACTTAGCAGGCAGTAGATACCCTGGGCACGCAGCGGAACACTCGGCTCGCGTGCTCCCGAGACAGCCAAGCGCGGCTTGTTGAAGGGAAAACTTCTCCTTCAGCCCTGGGTAGCGCGGAGAGGGAGAGGTAGGTGGGTAGATGCGGGCGGGCGGACCCAGCTAGGCTGGGCTAGGCTGCCGCGCGCCCAGAGCTGCTCTCCGCCCGCTCTCACCTCCGGGACTCAGCGTGGAGCCGGGAGCCCGGCAGTGGCTGGAGGGCGCCTCCGGCTCGCCCGCCGCCCGCCAATCGGGCGCGCCTATGCAAATGAGCGCTCCTTATCGGGAAGGCGGCTCCGCCTCCTTGGTGTGTCCCTCTGCTTGCCGTAACCCATTCATGGGGCCTCGGAGCGTCTGTCTCCCGGCTCTCCCTCTCTCAGAGCAGCCAGCTTCTCACTAGATCCATTTCTTCCCTTGACTCTGACAATTCACCCTGGGATTTTTCTCCCCCACCCACCCCACCTTTTTTTTTTTTTTTTTTTTTGGGTTAGGAGTTGGAGTGGTGGGGAGGAAAGGGGAGGAGGGCTGGGAGGGAGGGAGGAAGGGGGCGAGATTAGGCAGCCGTCCATCTCCTCCTGCTTCTCCCAGAAAACAGGTGATGCTCCTGGCCAGCGAACGCTCTCTGGATGCAGGCCGGGCTGCGGCGGGAAGGATGTTATAGGCGAGCGGAGGTGAACGCCGGCGGCAGGAGCGAATTGCCGAGGGAGGGGAGGGGAGGGCGAAGCGAGCCAAACTTTGACGGAGGCCTACATCGCCGAGCAGCGGCTGCGAGCAGA
This sequence comes from Vombatus ursinus, assembly GCF_900497805.2. Lineage (NCBI taxonomy): Eukaryota > Metazoa > Chordata > Mammalia > Diprotodontia > Vombatidae > Vombatus > Vombatus ursinus. Next base: position 6,669,501 of record NW_020954615.1, on the reverse strand, counting down.
AGCCCGAGCTTCTCCAGAGAGACACGGACGGACACACAAACTTCGGCTCTTCGTCTCTTTCGAAGACTTCTCTTTTTTGGGGGAGGGGGGAAGGAACGCTTGGCTGTGTGAGTCTCCTGACTATTCAGGGCTTGGTGGATATTGTCCTTTAAAAAAACACCTACACAGAAACAAGAAAAAAATTCTTTTTAGAGTCATCTGTTCTACTGGATCAGACTTTTTAAATGTTTGGGATTCAAGATACGTTAGGAAGAGGACCAGCTCTGAAAGAGAAAGCCCTAGGCGCGGAGATGGATTCGGTCCGGTCCTGGGTTCGAAACGTCGGAGTGGTGGATGCAAACGTTGCAGCACAAAGGTAAATAAATTTATACCCATTCTTTCTTCCCCTCATTTCCTTCTCTTCTTCCCTATCCTCTTCTTTCCTCTTTTCTTCTCTCTTCTTTCACATTTTCAGCTCTTCTCTCTCATCTCTCTCTTCTCTTTCTTTCATCATTCGCTTTCTCATCTCTTCTTTCTTTTTTCTTCTGTCTTCTCTTCTCTTCTCTTTCCCTCTTGTTTTCCTTCTCTCACTCTCCGTCTCTATTCTCTGTCATTCTTATTTTCTCTCATCTCTCTATCCCTCTCATCTCTCTCCCCCCTCATGGTTCTGCTCTGCCCATCTGTCACCTTCTTTTCTGAACGCTGTAGCTTTATCTAGAGACCTCTCCATTCCTACTTTTCCTCTGTCAAAGGGCTCTCTGTCATTTGAAAATAAGGGAACCGAGGCTCCGAGCTGCCGCGGTAATTTTGTCATCCTCCCTGCCCCTCCTCAAGATCTCCTGAACGAGAAGCTCATCCGTGTTTCAAAGCCCAACCCGGCGTTCCCAGACCAGCGCCTCCAGCGCCTCCAGAGCCCCCGTCTCGAGGCCCGAGTCCCCGAGGCCCGCGAGCTCAGCTGTCACTGTTCCCGGAGCCCGAGGGTGTGCCCGAGGCGGAGGCAGCGAGGGAGACCCCAGTTAGCGAGCAGCTGTCACCCGGCGCCACCACCTGAGAGGACAAGGAGAGGTTTCGCCCTAAACTCGGGAGTTAGCCCCCCACCCCCACCCTGCCATTTGGGCCGATCGCCCCCATCCCCCAGCCCAGCCTGGCTGCGGGGCTGGCGGCGGAATGTCCAGCTGGGAGAGGCAGCTCCGCTCAGGGAGAGAACCAGCGAGCCAGCCCCGAGAAACTGCGGGGAGCCGAGCCGCAGGAGTCTGGAAAGTCACGGGAAGGAAAGAGAAGGAAAAGGAAAGGAAAGAAAGAAAGGGAAGGGAAGAGAAGGAAAGGAGAGGGAAAGGAAGCAAAAGAAAGACCCAAGGAAAGGAAAGGAAGAAAGAAACAAAGGGAAAAAGAAGAGGAAAATGCAGAGACAGAAGAGAAGAACAAGGGGAAAATGAAGGAAGAGAACTAGGCAGAAGGAAAAGTTGGAAAGAAAGAAGGGAAAGTCAGAAAAAAAGAAGAGAAAAGAAGGAAAAGAATGGAAGAAAAGAAAAAGGTGAAAGGGAAAAAGAGGAAAAGGCACAAAGAAAATAGAGAAGGAAGAACAATAAAGGAGAAAAAAAGACTTGAAGGAAGAAGGAAGAAAGTAGAGGAGAAAGAAAAAGAAGGAAGAACAGAACACAGGAAAGGAGAACAGAGAGAAGCCTTAACACCCAAAGTCAGTTTGCTTCGTGAACGAGATCTGCAAACTTCTCTTTCTCTTGTTTTTAGAGGTCCCTAGAGTTGACATTGAGGCAAGAGAAATGCCATATTCGGGTCCCCAGTCTCCTTAAATGCCCTTTTAAAAAGTAGGCCGCCTGTTGGATTTCTTTCGCCTTGAACCAGTGGCGGTTTCTTGTCAGTTCCCCCCTCCTTTTTTTTTTTTTTTTTGGTTGCTGCTTGCCCTTCCTCACCCTCAACAGCTGCTCCAGAGGTCCAAGGCGCTGCTTCCCTAGGTCCAGGGCAATCCACCTTCTCCTTTTCATAGCCCACATCCAAACCCCTTCCTTCCTAGAGAAGCTGCCTGAATCGTCGTTGTGCCCGGCTGGATCGAACCTGCTCCCTGGACCTGGAGTCCAGTGTCTCACTCTTGCCTAACCGAATTCCTGGTCTGATCCAGATAGGAGGTCAGCTGAGGCCCAGGCCAACCAACCTGATTTCTCAGGGCCAGCCAGCTGAGTCTCGGAGGCCAACACGATTCTCTTCGCAGCCCGCCTCGGGAGCAGCCCAGCCGAGACAGCTTTTCTCAGCTCCATGGAAGAGACGCTTATACTTTTCCTGGGAGGTTTGGGGACAACTCCCTCTTCTTCACCCCCTCAAGCTAAACAGCTCTCCAAGCTCATTCCTGTCGTAGGAAACTTTAGGCCCCCCAGAACTGGGGCGGAGGCAGATGAAACTTCACAGAGAAGATACCGCCGGGATTGCTCATAGGCTCTCCGCAGAAGATGAGGATCCCACTGTTTCCTACAGTGATATTGTAGAGAAACTGAGTCTCTCCCTCCAACCTCTGCCCCTCCTGACCAGTTTTCTTAAGAGTGAAAGCGCCTTGCGGTCTCGGCAGTGAGGTACTGAGCGCTCTTGGGGACCCTTGCCCAGAGCTGCTTCGCGGTTTAAGCGAACCCCCAAGGCTCGGGAGGCCTGGGATCTCCCAAACTAGAACTGAACCAGGTCTTCGGGAAAACTGAACAGGCGACTTCTCAAGGCAGCAAGAACAGGCGTGCAAGCTCATCCATCCATCCATCCATCCATCCATCCATCAGTCCGTCCGTCCGCCCATCCGTCCGTCCGTCCATCCTCCCCCCCTCCCCCGTGGCCTCATTTTTTTCCCTTGGGGGAAAATGCCCAAGTATCAGTCTGTCTCTTCGCCTGGGGTTGGGGAGGGGGAGGGAGTGGTGGCGGTGATGGTGGGAAGATATTCTTCCTCACTGGAGAGCTTTTCATCTTTTAATAAAACTTTGGATTCTCCAGCCCCGCTACCCCTGGGGTTGTTCCCTCGAAGTCACTCACTCCCTTTTCTCTCTCCGGGACTCCACCTGGGCCGGAAGAACTCTACGATCGAAGGAGAGTTAGACGAAATCAGGGTCCCAGATGAGTCGGATTTTCCTGGAGAAGAAAAGCCGGGGGGTGGGTAAGGCCTTGAGCTGGGCCTGGGTAAAATGGGACTTGGTACCTCGTTTTTGGCCGTCCCAGCTCTGTTCTTGGACTCTGTCTATTCCCAGGGCTGCTATTTCAGGAGTCAGTTTTGGTTCTTTCCCCAGTTTAGGAATCTTCCCTGGAAGACGGGGGAGGGGGGGTAGCGAGCTAGTAAGACGCAAACAGAAGGTTACCAGCTCTAGAAAGGAGAAAGAGGGGGAAAAACCACCCTCAAACTAGGATGACGAGTTGGCTCTTTGTACGCAAACAAGTTGCTTCTAACAACAAAATATTAATAATCAGGGTTATTAACCCCACCCAGCACCAATCCCTTTCTCTGCTCCTTCCCAGGCCACCCAACCCAGGTATTGGGGCAGGAAAAGGCTCGGAGAAAGGCGGGAAATGGGGAGATGCTCAGAAAAGCAAACAGAAGGGGGGGGTCTGTCAGGGTCCTGTGTTCTCAGACCCCAAGGGCAGAAAGCGACTAGGCAGGAAGAGCTGTCCTCTGCAGCAGGAATCCAGGCGCCGTGGTAGGGGCATCTACAGCCCATTTGATTCGGTTCAAAAACTACAACCAAGGGGCTCAGGCCCGGACCACATCTAAGAGACTGTTGAACTTGGTGCTCTCCCTGCCCTCATAAAAGTAGCCTCCAATGAAACTGGGTGTCTTTTTGTACCTTCCATTGGACCCTGGGGCAGCACCTCCTGTAAAATGCCGGTCAGGTTCCAACTTTTAAGACTAGATAACCAACGTGCGGAGTTTTATTATAGAAGGTCGAGTTTTTAATGGGGCTGGGGTGGGGGCTTGTCAGTGCCTTCGAGAGACTTTAGGGGCCTGGTTTCTGGAGAAGGCAGGGCCGTGTCCCTCGGTTTCTCAGAAGAGACGTATTTGATTAAAGTGTAACAGCAGCGTTTCTGGGGCCCTCAGTTTCCCCACCCCCCTCTCTTCTGTTCTTCCGCAGCGGGGTAGCCCTGTCCCGGGCTCATTTTGAGAAACAGCCTCCTTCCAATTTGCGAAAATCCAATTTCTTCCACTTCGTCTTGGCCCTCTATGATCGGCAGGGTCAGCCGGTGGAGATCGAAAGGACCGCCTTCGTGGACTTCGTGGAGAACGACAAAGTAAGACGAGGGGGAAGGGAGGCTGGGTCAGAGTTTTTTTCCGCCCATCACCAGTGGGGACCCCCCCCCCCCACTTGCACTCACAGCACTTAATAACTCCCTTCTGCAAAGTAGCAGAGAGTCTTTCCATCTGTCACTGCGCCGCCCTGGACAGCTAGGCTCACCGGGATGATAAATGGGAGAATCGAGTCTAGGACCCAGGAAAGAACCCCTTATTTCCCCCGGCCCTGTCGCCTCTTCCCCTTTTTTTCCTCTCCTGCTTTAGCCCCCGAACTTGTACTCCTCAGATGTGGAGCTGACCCTCGGCCTCATCCGGGACCTTTCCTGACTCCCCCTAATTAGCCGCTCCGGTCAATTGCATTTTCAAGCAATTTCCAGAAAGAAAGGCCGGTTTAAAAAAAAAGAAAGAAAGAAAGAAGGAAAGAAAGAAGGGGAAGAAGAAAAATACTTCCCCCTCCCCACGCTGCACTGTTTTTTTTTTTTTTGACTGGGCCTCTGCCCAAATAGTCCGTCACCTTGCTTGCAGAGAATTCTGCAGGGAACCCCGAGCAAGGAAAAGCAATCCCCCCGTTTATCCGTGGAGCCCAGTCTCTGACGGGGTTCTGAGGGCATTTGGGGGATAGGGTGAGAAATATCTCCACACACCCCCTTGGGCTCAGGCGTGGAGTTCGAAGCAGGTGTAGACGCTTTGGACTCGCTTTGCTTGAGCCTAGAGGAGGGAAGAGTGTAAGCAAAGGGGCTTGGAGGGACCAAGGCAGTCCAAAGCGCAGTCTTTTTCTTGAGATCCATTCCACCAGGGCCTTACTTTTTTAACGCCCCTCACTTTGGGCCGAAGACACGGGAGAGGCTGTCACAAGCACACAGGCACGCATACTCATATATTTTTAGTAAAAAGAACAAAGTATGTTTCTGGGGAAGGATGCTGTGCCTCCAAACGTTCCTGACTTTGGAGGCTTCACAAATAGAGGAGATGTTTGAGTTTGCGAGAACCGGGCGGCGAGGGCGGCGGCGGTGGGCCCGCATGGCAAAAGTATTTGGAACTTTTCTGACATCCTGGGATCGAGGCAGTTTAATGTTCGAGCTTGCCTGTGAAGGGCGGGACACGAGGAAGGACACGCAGACAGCAAGACAGAATTTTTTGTTTTTAAATCCCCTCTCTTCCTAGGAACAAGGCAATGAGAAGACCAATAATGGCACCCACTACAAGTTGCAGCTCCTCTATAGCAACGGTGAGGCCCTCTCCAGTGCGGAAAAGGGAAGGGATTGGGGGGGGGGGCATTGCGGTTTTCAAACGAAAGGGATTTGAACTCGCAGCTCTGTGTCCTGATGGGGACCTGCTCTTGGGTCACTTCCAGTGCAGGAACTAAGGAGGCATCAGAAGCTGAGCAGCCTGGGGAGGAAGCTGTGGCAGAGGGAGGCTGATGTGGTAGGGAAACTGAGTCCAGCCTGGGCTCTCAGAGGTGCGCAGCATTAGTCTGCGTCCAGGTGCAAGGAGAAAAAGCAGAAAACTGAGGCTGCACCGAGCTCCTCTTTTTTTTTTTTTTTTGGTGGGGGAGGGAGTGGACAAGTTAGTAACTTTTAGTTCTCCCACCCACCAGAGTCTCTCACACCCTCTTTTTCTGAAGTGCAAGATCAAAGCTTTTATCTATTTATTTGTTGGGGGAGGTGGAGGGTTATCTCTTCACTGAGTAGGGGTGCCTGGGAGAAGTTCTCTCTCTCCGGTGGCGGTGGCGGGGCGCAGTGAGTGACTTCTCTGCCTTCTGTATTCACCTTCCTAGGGGTCAGGACCGAACAGGACCTGTTTGTCCGGCTCATCGACTCCGTCACGAAGCAGGTGAGCTGAGCCGGTCGACTTCGGGTCTCTTTTCCTGCCCCTTCATTGCCTTCTCTCCCCTATACCCATTCTCTGTCTTCTCACTGCTGAGGCTTTCCGTCATTTTCCTCCCGCCGCTCGTCTTTTCCTGTCTCATTGCCCCCCTAGGCTTCCTCCAAACTCAGTAGCGGCAAAGTCTAAGTCTTGGGTTCCTCGTCGTCTGAGAGGTGCCAGTGAGAGAGAGAAGAGAGTAGGGAGGACCCCACTTTCTAATTAACCAACTAGCCCCGGATGACAATCTTAAAGGGAAGGACATACCTGAAACGATTTGGGGGAAGGGGATTCAGCAAAAAAAAAAAATCCCCCCCCAGATATATTAATATTTGGCAGAATGGTGGCTGTTTTTTTTTTACCTCCCCCCCGCCAAGTTTTCCTAACAACTGTCTCAATTGTCCATTTCTGAGAAAGATTTAGTTTGTGTTTGATTTTTAAATCGTCTTTCCTCTTTTCCTCCTCCATTCTCTTGTCCTGGCAGCCCATAGCTTATGAGGGACAGAACAAGAATCCAGAGATGTGCCGAGTTCTACTCACACACGAAGTCATGTGCAGGTAAGCTGAAGTTGCTGGGAGGTTGCTGAATGATTCTCTGGAGGGAGAGACAGGGAGACACTTGGAAACCCTTCTCTCACCTCGCGCCCGAGAGCGGGAAAGACAAACTGACCGAAAGATCAGAGACAGAGATGCTCCCATCTCTGGCTCCTGCCTCTCCCTTCCCATCCCCACTAGTGCATTTCTAGGACAGATGTTCCAAGGTCTGGAAAGGGCAAATAGATGGTGAGCAGGCTTTACTCCTGCCGACTTTCCGGGGGGGGGGGGGTATCCTTTTTCCCAGAGTAGACAAAGTACCCTTCTCCACAAATTTCCTAGGACCTCACCAGGAATCTTGGAAAGCTAAGGAGAAACAACCAGTTCCCTAAATATATGATCTCTACCGGGCGGGGTGGGTTTAGACAGTTTCCATGGTCTAGATGAGAAAACATTGGAGCGCAAGGCAAGGGGGAAGAAGACTTGATGGGGTGATCAGTTTTAGAAAGTCTTCCAGGATAGGGGCAGGGGAGCCCCTAACCGTAGCATCCCCGACCAGCATGGGGACTGCTGGCCTGTTTTCTCCCTTGCTGCAGAGGCCACCCCGCGGATTGAGGTTGGGTTTACCGGATTCTAACACTTGTCGAATACTGACTGGGTCTAGCCTCAGTGAAACGGACCGGGGTCTTCCTAATCCATCTCTGCACGCAGCTCAAGTCTCGCCTTGGGCTGGGCGAGATTGTATGTGAGGTGCACTTGGCTCAGACAGATAAAAGAGGCTTTCGGGGAGGCAGCGGTTTGTGTCTAAGTTCATTTCCGCGCGGAAATGTATCGCCTTTGATTTCACCTCGAAGGGAAATCGCTTAGGTCCTCCTGCGGCTGGCCAGCGCCACCGACCTCCAGCCGAGCGAGCCTAGATCAGCTCCTTTTCTAGTGAAAGGTCTTGCGGGCCTGGGTTCTGCCGGGGTGAGGAAGATTAGGGAAATCTCTATTTGCAGTCGGGGAAAGCTAACCATTGGCTTCTGACTGACACACTCGTCCAGGTGCGGGATATTCCGCTCTACCTCTGCCTCCCCTTCGCTTTAAGAGTTTAATGAGATCAAATCTCCTCGTTTCCAGTATTTTTAGGGGGTTCAGGAAGGGGGACAGTGTTAGTTATTTCCTTGGCTGGAAGGTGGGTTTAGAAGTCTCACAATGAAGAAAAAAAAGTATATTGAAGAGAATTTTTTTTTTTTTTTTGCGGGGGTGGGGGGTGGGGGTGGGGTCAGACTCCGCATTCTGTCTTAGACGTCTCCTCCCGGTTACACGTCTCTCTTTGGGTTCTAACGACTCCACCCGCTTGAAGAGAAGGCATCATTTCCCTCCTCCAGATTGGGAGAAAGACATCAACCTCTCCTCCCTCCTTATCTCCCCCCCACCCCCGAAGCTGGAGGATTTTTTTTTTTTTTTTGCTTCTTCTGTAAGGAAAGATCCCTAAATTAATTTCTGGCTGCTTTGCTGGCAGCTCTGGCTGCCCCTACCCCTTTCCCCAGCGTGGTCCGAAAGAAACCATAACAATCAGTCGTGTTTGCTTTTTGGGTCTGCCCAAATATTATCCAAACAAAACTCGCCCAATCTAAAGTGCAGTTTAGCCACCGGGCCTCCGTGGAGGACCGGAGGCAGGTCCTTTCCCGTGCGGCCCTGAGGCTGGCTGACAGCCGGAGGCAGCCAAACCGGCCCCCACCTCCCTTTCGGGGCATTCATTTCTCTGAGCCCCCGCAGCCCGCCGCAGCCGCCGGCCCGGTCTCTGCCGGAGTGATTAACCCGGGAAGAAAAATACAATCCCGAGATGTACTTTCTGTGTGATACCTAGATTAAAGAGACAGAGCACAGGGGCTCCGAGTGGCTAATCAAAGGACAAGGGTTGGGCTTCCTTTGCTCCCTCCCCTCCCGCTGCCCCTTTGTTTGGAGACACCCTCCCAGAGAAGGAATTGCCCATTGTCTGGCGAATCACACCTAGCAATTTGAATGAGCCAGACCCACCCCACCCAGCTGCAAGACCCGCCTGACAGCGGTATTTGTATTTTTTTTTAAAAGCCCAATCCAAGCCTCCTTATTTTATGCTGTTTAAATACGAGGCGGCAGGCATCAATTTTTTAAAAGCCTCTAGTTTCGTCTGCATTAGCAACAGAATATAAAAATTTAATGCGCTGGAACTTCTCGGTAGTTTTGAGAACAGTGGAGGAGCTCGGCTATTGTTCCCCCCCCCCCCCCCCCGCCCCCCTTGCTGTGTGTAAAGCAGATCTCTCTCTTTCTCACCCCCCCCTTCAGTGGACTTGGGTTCCTTCCTGTCTCAGTTCTCACACCTATTATTAGCTCCCAGTAACTTTGGTCAAGTGCCCTCAAATCTCCGAACAAGAATTTATCAACTACTTCCTATGTGCTAGGCTAAGGGGACATAGTAGCAGTTAGCCCTGGGTTCCAATCCGGTATCATGAGCACACTAGTTGTGTGACACTGCCCAGGTCCCATACTCTTTCTCAGTATCCTCAGGAAGCCCTGTAAGACTGTGTTAGGGACAGCAGATCAGCATCCTGGAGGGAGCTTTCCTGCTAGGGATCCCTGCCCCCTTCACGAAAAAATTAGTAGTGTGGCACCTTTCTATTCACCTGCAAAAGACCACTCCCCCCCCAAAAAGTAAAAAAACAATGCTAGGAACTAGGGATATAAAGTTTTGTGTTTTTTTTTTTAAAGTTCTAAAACAGTTTTTTCAGTCAAGCCGCTTACATTCTAATGGAGGTAAGGGTGGTTGGATGGACAGGTATATAATATGTAAAAGGCTAAACAAAGGAAAGTAAATACATCTATGAAATAAGGCTAACATTCGCCTAGGTGATAGGATTGTGGTGAAGAATCAAATGCCTCCATGTGAGAAAGTTCTTTGTGCCACTAAAAGTGTTAAAAATGTAACTCATTCTCCTGTTATTATGCTGTATCTCAAGTAGGCCTCTTTTTAGCCCCCCTTCCTATTAGAGCAGTTTGACTCCAGGGGGGATGAAAGTTCTCCCTGTCTCCAGCTTTTGCAATACAGATACCTCAGTCTCTACTACATGGGAGGGAGGATTCAAAGGCCCAGCTCCCTAGTAGTTAGAAAACATAATTAGTTCCATTTGCATTGAGTCCTTGACATAACTGGACACACTCCCCCATCTCCCCATGTTTCTTGGTGACTGAATTCTGACTAGTCTCCAGTGGAAAAGACGGCATGTGTATGTGTGTATATATATGTGTGTGTGTATATATATAGATATATATATATCTATATATAGATATATATATATCTATATATATATATCTATATATATAGATATATATATATAGATATATATATATATCTTTAAGGGAGAGAGCAGCAAAGTTTGAAAAAATGATTTCCCCAGGAATCACTTTACCCCCACTCTTCTTAACTGCACCCCCCCCAACTCTTCCTCATTTTGCCAATTATTAGCCAGGAGAACTCTCCTCTGTTCTGTTGCTGCCAGCCGCCCCTGCGCCCTCAATGCTCAGAGGGTTAAAAGATATTATAATTTGAACAGAAGTAGTCTCGAGGCCTACAGCTGGCTAATAACAGAGTTGTATTGAGGGCTCGAAAGCCCCACAGCTGTGACTTTTCGCCACAAGGCTCAGGCTAGACAGGAGCCTAATCAGATGGGCCAGCCGGCCAGTGGGGCCAGTGTCTTTATCGGCCAGATGGTGTGAATTTAGACACTTTTGTTATGCAATCACAGGGAGGAGTTGAAGAGGAGAGAAGAAAACAAAGACCGCCATGCTGGGCGCTTATTTGAGTTTGAAATTAGAGACAGATTTTGGAAAGTTGAGGGTAGAATTTGAAAAGCAGGGTTTTTTTGGTTTTGTTTTGTTTTTTGAGGGGCACTGGTTGGTCTTGTGCAGAAGCTTGACTGACTGGACACCCTGTTTGTAGGACTGCCTCCTCTCCCATAATAGTGGTAACAACAAAAACAACAGCAATAATAATAGGAAAGTGTCCTGCAAATCTTAAAGCACTGTAGAAATGTGGTCCTATCAATGAGGTCACACATTGGAGTTTAACAATGATGATGGTGATAAGATCAAACGGCTGTAAATTCCCTCTCCTCCAGTCCTTTGTATTTATTATCTATATTTTCTATATACAAATGTTTAATATAGTTACATAATAAAGACATATTGAAGAGATAATGACGTAGAACATTGAAGACATATTATCTCCTTTGATTGACTATAAGCTCCTTGAGGGCAGGGACATTTCATTTTATATATTGAGCACCTGCCACAGTACCTGACCCACTACGAGCACTAAATAAATGCTTGTTGATCGATTTATTGGCTCTGATTCAACTTTTGGTTCTGCACTTCCTACCCAAATGACTGGATCTCTCTGGATCTAAGTTTGCTCATCTCTAAAAAGGGAGTGTTTAAGACTTTGTTGTTGTTCAGTTGTTTTCAGCCACGTCTGACTCATCATGACCCTTTTGGGGATTTCCTCGGCAAAGATACTGGAGTGGTTTGCCATTTCCTTCTTCGGTTCATTTTACAGATGAGGAAACTGAGGCAAACAGGGTTAAATGACTTCCCCAGGTCACACAGCTAGTAAGTCTGAGGCTAAATTTGAACTCAAGAAGATGAGTCTGACTCCAGGCCTGGCACATGCCACCTAGCTGTCCTTGGGTTTAGACTAGATGGGGAATTTTTCAATTTTGGGGGGAGTCATGAGGTACCTAGGTGGCTAAGTAGGGCCTGGGGTCAGTGTTGTTGTGAGATAATGTTTGCAAAGTGCTTAGCACAGTCCCTGGCATGGAGTAGATGCTACCTAAATGCTTATTCCGTTGCATTCATGGTCTCCTTGGTAGCCTGGGAAGCCTACTGATTCCTCTTCAAAATAGTGTTTTTAGATATATAAAATAAAGTACATAGGATTTCAAAGATTTAGCGAAAATTAAAATGTAATTCCCCCCCATCCACATTCACTGGCCTCTTGAAATCTATGCACAAACCTCCAGCTTCAGAACCCATAGACTAGACGAGATTCCTTTCAACTATGTTTATGGTCTTCTGTGTTCAGAGAGGGGAAATCCCCTGCCCACAGGAATGCAGCTAGAAGGTGGCATAGTAGGAATGGGCATCCGGGTCTCCTGGCACTCAAGTTCAGAGCTGTTTGTGCCAGGTTGAGCAGAATGAGAGTCCCCCGGGTATCTCTCCAACTGGATTACAACTTCTTCTCCTCTCTTCCCATACGTCCATCAAAAACTCTTCTTAGATGGGGTAAGGATGAAAGAGGTCCTGGGAGTGAAAGTCCTAACGAGACTGAAGTAAATAGAGGACTGTGGGAATGAGCAAAACCACCAGGCCCAATGGAGAAACCACTTTCATTTTATTTCTGGGGAAAATGCCGATGCTCTGGTTTTTCTTTGCTAGGCATAAACACATAAACACTGTTTTAACCAGGCCAAGGACTAGTTTCTCAGTCTTTTCTGCCGTTTCATCCTTTTGAGCTAGCTCTGTCAGAAAATCAATCCCAAGGAGGTGATCCAAGCTGAACTTGGACTCAGACCTGGTCATCCTCAGCCTCAACTGACATATCCAGTGAAGGGGAGGATCATGGGAATTATCTGGGTCTCAGAGGTCCCAGATCTCAGAGCCTAAAATCACAGGTCCTGATTGGAGGTGGAAAGAACACTTCCTCTGTAGACTAAGGGACTGGATTCAAATCCTTCCTGCCATTTACTACCAGTATGACCTTGGGCCTTTCCTGGCCCTCTGTTTTCTCCCCGGCAAAGTGAGGGCACTGGGCTGGATGAGCTCTGTTTTCTCTTCCAGTTTCAGATCTGTGATTCTATGACCAATAACAAGTCAGATGGGCAGCTAGAACTCAGGGCCTGCAGTTAGGAAGACCTGAGTTCAAATCTAGTCTCAGATGCTTACAAGCCATGTGACACCGGGCAACTTACTTCATGTCTGACAGTTTCCTCAACTTTAAATCAGGAATAAGAGTAGTATCTACCCTCCCAGGGATGTTGTGAGGCTCAAATGAGATATTTGTGAAGTGCCTTGAACACAGTAGGCACTTAATAAATGCTTATTCCTTTCCCCTTCCAGCACTAAATCTGTGATCTATAACTTCTGCTTTAAAGGCCATGATCAACCAACAAGCATTTATTAACATTCTTGCAAACCCCAATATTATGTTCTAGGTGTGGGAGATAAAAACAACAATGATTCCTGCCCTATAGGAACTTACATTCTATGGGGGAGGGGTATATGTACATACAGGAGAATATATAAAATACATCTGTGGTAATTTGGGAGGTAGAGACACATACCTGGTGGGAGATGGGGTGGAGGGGAAGAATCGTTGTTCAATCTAGTCTGAACCTTTGTGACCCCATTTGGAATTTCTTGGCAAAGATATTGGAGTGGTTTGTCATTTCCTCTTCCAGCTTATTTTTACAGATGAGGAAACTGAGGCAAACAGGGTTAAGTGACTTGTCCAGGGTCACACAGCTAATAAGAGGCCAAATTTGAACTCAGGTCTTCCTGACACTCTATCCACTGGTCCTCTTAGAAGCTGGGGCAGAATTAGGAAAGGCTTAACATAGGAGGCATCCAAGGATTTGAAGAGGCAGGGGTGAACAGGCCTGGATTTTCTTTTCTTTTTTCTTTTTTTTAAAAATTTTTAATTAATTTATTTTGAGTTATCAACAATAACTTCCATAAACTTTTGAGTTTTAAATTTTTCTCCCCCTCCCTCCCCTGGATTTTATTTTCAAAACAAATCAGGATTAAGTCTAGCTGGTGGAGGAGGCATTTGGTTACCTTTTGAAAAATTAATAATAACAATTCATATTCAGGCAGTGCTTTAAGGTTTCTAAATCCCTTCTCTGGCAACAACACTATGAGATGAGGATGGGGGAGGGAAAGCAAAAGACTATAATTCCCATTTCACAGAGTAGGAAACAGAGGTTCAGAGAAGTAATCCTATTTTTTCATGAGGACATTTGAGTATTCCAGGGAATTTCTTTCACGATCGTCCTTTAATTCAATATCAGTTCAATAAACATTCATTATTCACTTACTATGTGCCAGGCACTGTGAGAGGTTCTGGGTATATAAAGACCAAACTAAAATGGTTTTAGAAATTCAGTTTGTTATATTTAAAATCTGGTAGGGTCCTAGTACAAAGACCCCACCCTTTTATAGTTGAATTTTATTTACTTCCCCCAAGTTAATCCCCCACAATTATACTGCTCTGGCACCAGACTTACATTTTTATCTGCTTTTCTTCTCCTCCTGAGGAAATCCCCATGGAAAGGCAACTGAATTCAGCTGAGGAATTTTGCAAACTCACTCGTCTTCTTCAGAATTGTTCCTGATAAAGCTTAGCAGATGGGCCCATTCTGACATTGCTCTCTGTGTGTGTTTTCTTTCTAAAATCCCATGCAGCTAGCTCAGCAGTCATGCCCACACTAGGGTCAGTTGACATGTTGATGATGTCAGCTGAGATAATGCAGGTGGTTAGTCCTGAGGTCCTAGGGAATGGAGGCCTCAGAGCTGCATGATTTGAGTCCCGAGTTTTTTTGAGCAATGCCAAGACATTATGAGGATATAAACAATATTACAGCAATGGGAGAAATAAGAGAATGAGCGAGAGAGAGAGGGAGAGAGAGAGAGAGAGAGAGAGAGACAGACAGACAGACAGACAGACAGACAAACTGCTGACCAGAATTTTTATTAGTGTTAATCTTGGGTTGGATTGAAAATTTAAAAATAAAACCTAATGTAATTTCAAAGGCAATAGGCAAAATATCTTTTAAAAAAATACTAGTGGTTAAATTTGGCTTTTCAGAAGAGTTTTCTCTTCTATTTTCAGCTGATTTGGTGAAAGTTCTCAAGAGCCCATTTAATGAAAGTTCATAGCATCTGTCAGTTTGTACAGCCCCAGAAGGCAGGGCCTTGTCTTATTTCTCATGATGTCCCCACTAAGTCCTTGCACGGGGCCTTGCACATGCAGAATAGACAACACATATTTGTTGAACTGAGTTGACTTGACTTTCTCTGGTATATTTCACAATCAGGGCACCTTACAATTATGGTTCCTCATTCATTCAATCTACGTATCCCGGTATGGAGGAGTAGATGTTTTTGATTCACATCTACAAGGTAGTCAATGGAAGACTGGGGGGTTGGGAGGTGGGGTGGAATATAGACAGATGATAGAGAATTGCACTGAAAATCAGTATCAATTGGGGATCAGGCTGCGGGGCTGCCACTGCCATATGTACCATGGAAGAGGTTGGGTGTCTCAGGAACAAAGCACCTCTCTCTGCACCTCATTATCTTGCTCTGTAAAATAAAGATGATCATGCTTAGAATTACTGGATCATAGACGCATAGTTGGAAGGAACTAAGGTGCCGTCCAGTCCAAAGCTATTATTTTACAAATGGGGAAGCTCTGGCCTTGAGAAGTTAAGGTGCATGGTCAGGAAGGACTTCACCCAAACCCTTCTGGATTCACGTCCATCCCTTTTCCTACATGGCCTCTCACAATCACTGGCGAATTGATGGTACCAATTTTTTCCTTGTCCAGTACGGACAACAGTTTTTTCTATTTCAACCATTTTAGAATTATATCCCTGGCCAAATCTGAGCAGTTCCCCAATATGGTAAAAGCACCAGGGCCAGAGTGAATGTGGGCTGTACACTGTGTGGTTGAAAATAGCCAGGAGAGATTCAGAAGTCCCAAGTTTCTTTAAGCAAGAGACAGACATCATGGTGGGGTATGTCTCCATGTCCACAACTCTTACCACAGGGCCTGGAATATTCCTAAATACTTGAGGAATTGGGTCTCCAATTTATCTCCCACATCTAGTTTCCTTTGAATATTTGGCTAAAGTTTCCAGGTGTCACTTGAACTGGTATATTTTGTTCTCCTGAGGTCCAGTCCAATACAATCTGATCTAATTTATTAATTCAACAAATATTTATTGCATTCCTATTATGTACAAAGCACCATAATAAGCATTAGGGATACCAAACAACTGAAAAAAAAAACAATTATAGTTCTACTTGGGGAGAGGTGATGAATTGGATGAATGAAAAAAAAAATTAAGCACTTCCTGTGTTCCAAGCACCCCAAGCTAAGAGGTATGACTTGTAGACATATAAGTGGATATATAATACTTTGAGGATGATGGAGAGGGTACTAAGTGGGTCAGGAAACTCCTTTCAGGTTAGCAGATGGCACTGGAGTTGAGCCTTGAAAGAAGCTAAGGATTCTAAGAGGGTGAGGTGTGCTGAATTTCTGGAATGGAGATCTGGAGGTAGCCATTTGCAAAGGCTTATGGGTGGGAATGCCAAGTTCAGGGCAAAACAAACAGGCTGGTTTGGTTGGGACGTAGTGTTCAAGGAGGGGAAGAATTGGAATGAGTCTAGAAAGGTTCTTCAGTCAGTTTTTCCTAATTTTCGTACTATCTCTGGGTCCCAACTCCTTCCTCATCTCGAATACTTGAACGAACTAAATGCCCTGGCTTAAGAGACCTCTGAGTTTCTTTCTACATTTGTGAATAAGGCTTTACACTCATACTTTCAGCTCTATATTATTTTCTTTGTGAACTAACCATAACAAAGTCTGACCCTGCACCAACAATGTCTTGTAGAGAGTGGACGCTTGATAAAAATGTTTGTTAAATTGAGGAGGAAATGAACTTTGACGTCCAGCATATTTCTGTCCACACCCTGCCACAGCCAAGGTGGCCTGGGCTCCCTTCCTGCAAATTGCTTTTGTTTGTTTGTTTATTTGTTTGTTGTATTAACCTAAACTAACTCCAGTTAGAAAGGGGCTGTCTGTCACTCTGGAAATGTGTATAAAGCATTCTAAAGCTAAACTGATTTGGATTATCCATACCACTGGCACCCTCTGTTAGCACTGATCCTTCCTTCCTCCCCCCTTCCTTCCTTCCTTCCTTCCTTCCTTCCTTCCTTCCTTCCTTCCTGTCTTCCTCTCTCTTCCTCTCTCTGTCCTTCCTTTCCTCCTTTCTAGTATCTACTATGTGCCCAGTTTTGTAGGAGGCTCTGTGGGAGTAAATACAGAATTATAACGCCATCCTCCCCTTCTAGGAGTTCCCAGTCTCCTTATAAAGCCCCAGATTCAGAGAACGTCAGAGCCAGAGGCTCCGGTTCAGTACCAGAAGAGACAAATGCAGGCAAGGGGAGCGAGTGACTCGCCCACTGTCACTTAGGCTTATGCCGGAGTCAGGACTAGACCCCCGGGCTCTTGCCTCCCAAGAGGGGTGCATCCCTCTTGGCTCTGCCCCGGAGGCCCCGGGACTGTTGGTTATCTAATCAGGATGGGGGTGAGTGGGAGGGCGTCTAGGGGACCGCTCTGGGGAGGCCGGCCCGCATTGTGTGGACTTGAACCACTTTTGTTTCCTCCCCCTCACTCCCTGCAGCCGGTGCTGTGAGAAGAAGAGCTGCGGGAACCGCAATGAGACGCCCTCAGACCCGGTCATCATCGACAGGTAGGGAAGGTGTCTCTCCCGTGGGTTTCCCCGCTCTTCGTGAAGTTCAAGGTTGGCTCTCTATCCCCTGACACTGCGTCGTTGGGTCGGTGCCGAGAGGCCTGCAGGGGCCTGAAAAAGTGGGCGGCGGCTGCCGTCATCCCGGCTGGACGGTCCTTGGCTCCCCGTCCCTGCGTGCCCATTTCAGTGCCGGTGACATGGGTGGAGAGTCAATGGCGGACATCGCTCCCAACTTACGGGGCCTGGATCCAGCCGCCTCCTAGAAGGGGTACACCTTCAGGGGTTAGCTGTTGCCTTCCTCAGTGAGTTTGAGGGTTGTGGTTGGGCTCTGAGAGGATCCAGGCCAAACTGATTTTGAGGTTTGGGGGGAGGGGAACAGACTCCTTTCTCCATGGAATCTGGTCTTCTGTTTTCTCTTGGGATGCAGAGCTGAGCGAAGGCTGCTTTCTGTGCTGTGTTCTAATGGGGAAAGATTCTGTCTGGCCAAGGCTTGGAGGACAACTTGCCATCTTTTGTAACATGGGAAATAGAGCTAAGGAAACCAGCAAAGACAAACAAAATCATCCTTCTGAGACTGTAAAAGCCTGAGGAAAACCCATTTCCTGTGCCCCATCGCCCAGTCCTTTTTCATTCTTTAGATCAGAAATTCTCAGCCTTTGCAAGACATAGGACCCCTCAACAAAACTCCCCCACATTTCACATGAGAGTTGTGTTACTGTTAGCATATTGATTGAGTTGATAAAAAGGAAATATGAATTCAGTAACACCTAGGAATGAATTTGTATTTTAAGCACTACGTGAGAGGCAGCTTGGTATAATAGAGAGCTAGACTGGGAAACAGGAAGACCTGGGTTCAAGTCCTGCCTCTGAAATATACTAGCTGTGTGCCCCTGGGCAAATCACTTAGCTTCTCATTGCCACAAAAGCAACTCTCTAAGACTAAAAGTTGCAGAACAAACCAGTTTCCTAAACCAGTGAAATCTCAGATCCAGTCCCCATCCCTCTTAAACACAGCAGCTCTATATACTTTTAGAAAACAGTCACACATAATATTCTAATACTAATACTGAAAGTTATAGCAGAGTTACTGATTTGCATCTGTGGAGGGAGTTTCCTACATAAGGACTTCCCCGTATCAGTGCAAACAAGTCAGCCTTACCACAGTAATGAATGAGACACATGCAGTCTAGAGAAGGTTGGTTGGCTAATTGAATATGGCCTTGCTTCATTTTCATGAAATGTACCCCTTGCAGTAAATCCAGGCTTTGTCGGGTCCAAGGGTTGAGTTTCACTGCTGTCAGCTGTTAACCTCAATCCTCGGCTACTGCATTTGGAGGGGTTTACCTTGAAGAGAAGGCTTTGAGAGACAGGACTGCTATTCAGAGGCATTTGAAGGCCTGTCAGTCATATGGAGGAGGGATCAGGCATGTTCAGTTTGGCCCCAGAGGGCACAGCTAGGAAACACAGAGGGGAGCTGCAAAGAGACAAGTTAGGCTCATTATCCAGAAAAAACTTTGGACCAAGTCGAGCTGTCCAAGAGCGGAAAAGGCTTCCCCGAGAGCAAGTGGAATCTGCCCTGGAGTGCTGTGAGTGGAGGCTAGATCATGGGCTGGGTGTGTTAGAGTGGGGATACCTTTTCCATATGGGTTGGACACTTGACGGCTGCCAAGGTCCCTTGCAGTTCTCTAAGATTCAGCAGTTGGGTTTCCAGTCTGGCCCAGCAGTGGAATCTTGAGATCACAGTTAGTGTGGACCTTGTTTAGACTAAAGGGAGATCACCCTTCACTCTGCTGAGTTCTGGACCTAAAATCCTAACCCTGGTTCTCTTCCCAGTTTCATTGTGGACACTACAGCATAGGAAGAGGAAGCTGGAGACAAGATTCCTGAGCCTACCTTGGCTCCTGCCTTGGTCTGGTGCCCTTAAGCAGGTCACTTGGAGGTCACTTCCTCAATTACCCTCCTTGAATCCCAGTGGGAGAGGCATGCTTGTCAGCTCTAGATACTGTCTAGACCAGGGGTGGGGAACCTTTGGCCTCAAGGCCATATGAGGCCCTCTAGGTCCTTAAGTATGGCCCTCTGACTGAATCCAAACTCCATAGAACAAATCACCTTAATAAAAGGATGTGTTCTGTAAAACTTGGACTCAGTCAAAAGGCTGCATCCAAGGACCTAGGAGGCCACATATGACCTTGAGGCCGCAGGTTTCCCCCTGGCTTGGACCTTGTCCCCAAGCAGAAGGTCAAGAGCTCTAATATTTCCCATCCTGAGTTGGAATCCTGTAGACATTGAAAGACCACCAGCCAGGCAAATTAGAAAGGGGGCTACTGCATGGACTAAGAGATGACCTCTGAGGTCCCTTCCATTCTGAGCCTCTGTGATTTGGAGATCTCAGGAACTTCCTGGAGCGAGGATCATCATAGGCCCAGAGACTCCTGGGAAAAGAGAGTGGGACAATGCAGGGTGTCTTTCTAAGATGTATGGTTATTTATAGTTTGAAGACTAGGAGATTTTGGCCTTGAAGGACCTCAGAGGGTTATTACATATTACACACGGGCAGAATCAACAAAACAAATTCTTCTATTGGCCATGTCCAGAAAGCTATGTTTTTATCTTCTCTTTGAGTCTACTCCATCTCTGTCAGAAAGTGGAAGGCCTATTTCTTCCCTCATTTTATTTAACATATTTTTATGGATTCTTTTTTTTTTTCTTAACAGTGGAATCATTTTCCAGTACATCTGTCTCCCTGCTCCCTCCATGAAACTTTCCTTATAACCTGAAGCCAACAACCAATGCAGAGACCAAATCTGACAGTTTAGACAACTTTCCTCACTAGGTTTCAGAATGCTGTGTCTCTCTGCCTAGGGGAGAGAGATATGTTTCGTCATCTCTTCCGCACTGAGATTGGTCCTTACAATTAATCAGGGTTGTTTTTGTGTACATCATTACGACCATCATGTTTATTGTTCCACAGGTTCTGATGATTTCACTCTGCATTGGTTTGTCAAGCCCACCCAGATTATTCCTTATACTCATTATTTTTTCTTAAAAATACCTATTATCACTCTTTTGTTTTTACATCACCTACATTTCTCAATATACTGCACCCACCCAACCCCTACCACCTTCTGCTTGTAGAGAGCTATTCTTTATTGGATAGAGACTGGGGTAGGGTGGACCTGTGATTTCTTTGACATACCCAGATGAGGAAACTTTCTTTACCAATAACATATTATCTGAAATTTATAGTCTTTAGAAAGTAACTCAGAGTTCTTGGAAATGAAATAACATGGCTAGGCATGTATTAGATATAGAACTTGAAACCAGGTCTTTGAGGCTGGTTATCTATTCACTAGGCCATGCTGTCTCTCATCACTTATAATAAGGAATATAGAAAGAATATAAACAGTTCAGGAAAAAAAACCTAACCAACAGATCCCAAAATTCTGACATTATATATACCATTCCATGCCCATAGTTCCCCAGCTCTGCAAAAAGTTAGGGAGGTGCCTTCCCATCTCTCTTCTTTGGGGCCAAGCTTGGTTATTATAATTTCATGGAGGTTTCCATTGCTTTGTTGTGGTAGTTCTTTCCACTTGTATTATAGTCATTGTATATATTGTTTTCCTACTTATATTTACTTTACTTTGCATCAGTTCGTAGAAATCTTCTTATACTTCTCTGCATTCATCATTTCTTAGGGATCAGTCCTATTCCATTACATTCATGTAGCATAATTTGTTTTTTTAAATCCAGTTTTCTTTTGTTTTCAGTTCCAAATTTTCTCCTGCCTTTTTATCCTCCCCCACTCATTGAGAAGGGAAGAAAAATAAAACCCATTACAAATATGTACAGACATGCAACACAAATTTCTTCACTAGCCATATTCCAAGAAAAAAAAGAAAGAAAATAGGAGAAAATGTGCTTCAATCTGCTTTCTGAGTTCATTAGTTCTCTGTCTGAAGGTAGATAGCATGTTTCATTGTGAGTCATTTGGAGTTATGGTTGGTTATTGTGTTGGTCAGAGCAGCTAACTCTTTCTTTACAATACTGCTGAGTGTATGAATTGTTCTTCTGATTCTTCTCACTTCATTTTGTGTAGCATAATTTCAATTAAATAAAATTTCAATTTAAGCAACATAAATATCATCATACCCCAATTCAAATGTACCTACTTTGTTTCTAGGTTTGTTTTTTTTTTGCTGTCCCCCAAATATTGCTGTAAATGTTTTTGTGTCCATGGAACTCTCCTTTCTGGCTTTGATTTCTCTGAGGACTGTGCCTGATGGTATAGTCCTTGGGTTAAATGGTATGGATAGTTCATTGACTTCTCAAAGACTTCTAAATTATTCCATGAACTGGTTGGGCAAGTTTATAGCTCCACCAACAGGGTATTAGTGTGCCTGCTTTTCCACAGTCCCTCCATCATTGACTGGTTCTGTCTTTGTTTATCTCTGACATGTTGATAGAACCCCCTCCCTTTAAAGAGGAAGAAACTGAATCTAGAAGAGCCTTATCAACTCAGTCAAGGTTAGAAAATTTGTTAGTAGATGAACCAGTACTGGACCCCAGACCTCTTCACCTCTAAACTGGTGCTTTTCTCATTTCACTTCCCTGCCTTTCTTAGCATTTTCCTTATCTCAAACAGAAAGCAAATGTTAGTGAGACCTGGAATGAGATGTCTGTCTACTTTCTCCCTTCTTCTTAGGATGGACAGAGGGCAGTTTCCTAAAAATTGGGCTGCATTCACTGGCATAATGAGGACACTGGATTTCAAGACAGGGATAGGGGCTCAGATACCATATCCATACTTGTGGATATTGGACAGGTCACATAACATCTTTATGCCTCAGTTTCCCCCTTGATAAAATGGAGGGAGGTTGGGCTAGATGACCCACAAGGTCTTTTCTAGTTCTGTACATCATATATAGGGGCAGCCTAGGTGTAGTTCTGTAGCTCTGGTCATCACTGCTTTGTGAGAACTGGAAATCTTAGTCTCCCTCTGAGCTATTTATCTGGTCCCTTTCACCAGCTTGTCTTTCCAAAAGGCACTCCAACTTCATGCCCGTTTCTCTACTAATAAACACTCTGTAAACCAGCTTCAAAAACTGCTTTCCAACCCATAAATGGTAACCAATACCATGCATCCCATATACACGCTCAGCATTTAGCTTCAGTTTTACTTTTAAACAAAATCTGTAACATACACCCTACAAATATCACTGAGTCTATGCTTTTTTTTTCTCACACCAGTGCACATGTAAGGGGCAGGAAATTATCAAACTTTACATTTCTGAGAGTGGTAGTGGATAGCCCCATTGGGTGCATGCATGGTTGGACTGGAGAGCCTATGATCCTTACAAGAAGGTAGAAGTTGTTTCTTGGTAACCTATCATGGCGTTTTATGGGACCGTGGCATTTATTTTTACTATCTCGTAGGCAGTTAAACAGCCCTGTGATGGCTCCACGTCACTTAAAATACGTGTTACTTCCGAAATGCAGCATGTCTGCCCACGGAAACATACATACCAAAGTGTATTGTAAACTGGCGAGTTTCACGTTTTAAGAGAACACGTTTTATTGTAAACAGATGCGTTTGTTTCGCTTGTTTATCAGACGGTTTTGTTTTGAAAATATTGTTCCCTCAAAGAAGCAGCCTGGCTTCTTCCATCCTCTTTGTCTTTGGGGGTGTGCCTGGTGTGTGCATGTGTTTGTGTGTTTGTGTGCCTTTGTCTATAGAAGAGAACAGAGAGTGATTTCCAATCCTTTCTGCAGTATCATCTAGGGACAGTCAGGATGAATTGTGTGGCTAGAGGGGTGGCGTGGTGTCATGGAAAGAGCCCTGGCCTCTGGATTAGGAGGCCACAGCTTGAATTCCAGCTCTGCTTCTGGTTCTCCAGTTGTGTGACAATGGACCTATTACTTCCACTTCCTGAGGCTCACTTTTCTCGTGGGTAAAATGATTGGGTTGGATGAGATGATTTCTGAGGTCCTTTCCAGCTCAGTATCAATCATTTTATGATCTCACCCAGCTCTAAATCTATCACAGAATCACAGAAGAGCAGAGTCAGAAGGGAGAGCAGGGGCCATCTTGGGCAACTCAAATTTGAAGAATCATTCCCTTGACCATATCTCTGGCAAGTGGTCATCTAGGCTTTGATGAAATACCTCAAATAAGACCTGTGCTCCAGGAGGAGTCCTGGCCACTGCTGCTGTTGGGAGGGTGACCCACTTCCCCACCAGCATTAAGATGATACAAATAATGTTAGAACCTCCATTGAGGACCCAGAGGACTACTTGCCTCTTCGCTGTTGTTTACAGATTTTCTTTCGCTCTATTCCACTAGGAGCTCTTTACCCATTCCAAACAGGGCAGGGTGATTATCAGCTGTGATTTTATGGGATGGTCTCAGTGCATTGGCTCATCCCATGACTTCTTTTCTGATATTGTCCCAGCTCTCTGACCCTTTTCCCATTAAGGAGAAGGGTTCTGTAACATTTCTTCACATCATATAGATTTTCAGAGCTATGATTGCAGCTGGGATATACACACTATAAATATATATATATATGTATACATGGTATACATATGGTTATATGTTAGTATAACATAAATATTATATAATATGACACATATTATATATAACATGTAACCTACATTACATAGTAACCTATATATGGTTATATGTTAAGGTTTTAGTTGTCTTTTTCAATAGGTATTGGATAGATGAAAGGAAAGTAGCATTCTGTAGAGAAGAGAAGATTATCTCTGGGCTCCAAGCTCACCTTTGACACTTACTATTGGCGTGGCCTTGGGCAAGTCACTGAGAGTCTCTCTGAATCTCAGTTTCCTCACCTGTATCATGAGGGGGCTGGACTAGATGAGGATCAGATGAGATGATGTGCTTACAAACCTTAAAGCACTTTAAACTTTCTTCTTCTTCTTCTTCTTCTCCTCCTCCTCCTCCTTCTTCCTCTTCATCATCATCATCATCATCATCATCATCATCACATAACCTCAATGGTCCTTTCCAGTTTCTGTTCTATGGTCTTGGAGTACCACTCTTACTTATTCAGGAAGCCAGATGAATCCACAATCTGATAGTAAAAGGAGAAAAAATGTGGTATAAGGTCAATGAATTTGGAACCAGGTAATCTGGGTTCCAATCTTGGCTCTGGTGCCTGGATGACCTTGGACACCTTATGTCAATCAAACACTTCACAAACTTTACAATGTTCTAGAAATGTAAACTATTATAGTTAGTCGTCTTCCTCAGTTTCCTTCTTTGTTAAGATGAGAGGGTTGAACTGGACTGATTTCTAAGCTGCCCTCCTGCAGCTTAGGATCCTATGAACCCTTGAAGCTGAATCAGAGCAGCATCCTGCTTCTAAAAAAGAGTGGGACATAGAGGTAAAAAACCTATAGAAAGCTGTAACCTGGGCTTTTTAATGCTTTGAATAAAGTCCAAAGTTCCTGGCTGAGCAAAATTGTCTTCTGCAGTCCTCATTCTGGACTCTGTCTCTGATTAGAAGCCTGTTGTGTGTGTGGGTAAATAGAAAGGCTTGGACTGATTTACATTTGTGGTTTCTGATAGAAGCAGGAATGCTGCCCTGTTTATGATATATTGCTTTTTTACCGCCCTGCCTCCTTCTGCCTGTTCCCTGACTGGAAGCTTCTTCTAAGGAGAAGAGTGGATTCGAATGACAGCCTAGTAGAGTAGACTACTAGTAGAGTAAGCTGTTTAACTTCTCCTGGATTTTAGGAACATCGTTTGTAAAATGCACCGGACGAGATCCAGGGACTCATTCCCACCTCGGAAACTGGCTTTGATGTATTGTTGTGATGATTGTCTGTGATGGATTGTGAAAGTGAAGGAGAAAAGGTTAACGATGAAGATTAAACTTGAAAGTGTGTCCTAGGGGTGTGTGTGTGTGTGTGTGTATTTTTTTCCAGAAAACGCTTTCTTACACACTTATTAGTGCACCCTTGGCTTAGAGCGCTAAGGTTCCTTAGGATCCTAATAACTTATAAACTTCTAAGGACCCCTTCTTTGCATTTGAAATCTCAAATGATCATTCTGTTTTAATGGAGGCTTAAGTGGACGAGGCTGGGGATTGCTTCTCTTTACACTTTGATCAGAAGACCTGTGTTTGAATCCTGTTTTGGCTATCTTTTAGCCATGTGACCTTGTATCAGTCATTTTATTTCTCTGGGACTCAGTTTCCTCATCTTTATATGTAGAGGCTGGACTAAAGTTCTTTCCAGCTTTAGATTTAGGATCTTATAACCTCAAATGCAGGTTGGATTTGGGATCAAAGGACCTAGATTCAAAGCAAGATGAGACTATTAGTTTCTTTGGGCCTCAGTTTCCTCCTCTGTAAAATAAGGGATTTGGACTAGAAAGGCTTTGAGTAACTTCTAACTCTAGATTTGTGACCCTTTGAGGCGGCTAGGTGGTACAGTACTTAGAGAGAGCGCCTTGGAGTCGAGAAGACCTGAGTTCAAATCCTGCCTCGGACAATAGCTGCATGATCTTAGGCAAGTCACTTAACCTCTGTCTGCTTCACTTTCCTCATCTGTAAAATGGGGATAATAATTCTCATGGGGTTGTTGTGAGTATTGAACGAAATAACCTTTGTAAAAGTGCCTTGCAGACATTGAAGGACTATCTATCATTATGACTATGAACAGTTCTAGAGGGAGGTATTCCATATATTGTTCTCCCCATTTTACATGATAACAGAGAAAACTGAGACCAAGAGAAGTTAAATGATGTGGAATTTCCATCTCCATGACCCTAGGAAGTCCCATCATTTCTCTGAGCCTCAGTTTCCTTCCTTTAATAGGAAAGGGTTAGACTAGACATCCTTCCAGCTCTCAATTTAGAATGTTAGCTAAGACTCAAACCCAAAGTGTCTGCTCCCATCAATGTGTACAGGCATGGACTTTCTCTGGGCTGGTGCAGAGCTCTCAGGAAACTTCTTTCAAACTGCCTTTCCCAGAATGTTGGTCCTTCACCCTCCAGCCTGATGGACCCCTCTCCCCATCCTCCCCCTCCTCAGCTCCTACATCTGCTCTCCCTGCCGTTGCTGGAATCAGGGTGTTCTCCCCTGTACCTTCTCCTGCCATCTGGCACCCCCCTTTTCTGCAGCTCTCTGCCTCATCAACTCCCCAGCTCCAACAAAACATATGTTTCATTCCTCTTTTCCCTGATCTATCCGTGCATTTCCTCTCTCAGATTTAACACTTTGCATTGGAGACTGGGGATATTGGTGGGGTGGGGGAGTGAGTGAGGAGGCTGTGGGAAGAGAGCCTTGGCCCACCTGTCATGCTGTCTCTCTCGTGGGCGAGACAATTCTAATGCAGAACTAGATTTGGAGATAGAAGACTTGGGTTCAAGTCTTGACTTGGCCATTTGGTTGATCCTGGGATCTTCGGTAAGTACCTAAACCACAGCATTATTTGTGGAGATTCTGGTGTCATGGAAGGAAAGGCAGCTTTGGAGGGGGGAGGGTCTGGCTTCAAATCAAGACTCTTCCATTTACTGCCTGGGTGACTTTGGGCTAGTCACCCACTTTCCTGGTTCCTCATCTGTGTAGTGAGGGGGTTGGTGCTAGATGGCCCCTCCAGTCCCTCCCAGCTTAAACCTCTGATCCCAAACCCATCCTAGTAAGTACCAAATCTGTAGGATTTTGAATGGTATGGAAATTCCTTCTGCCAGTATTGATGACAATGCACCTATAACTTAGCAATGAGTCCTAGAGAGTTTCCTGAGACACAGACAGGACAAATGACTTACCTGGGGGTACACAGCTAAGAAATGTCAGGAAGGATTTGAACTCAGGACTTCCTGACTGCAAGCTTCAAATTCAATCCATTTATAGCACCCTGCCTGTACCCTCTAGTACTTAGGCTCAAAATAATAGCTAACATTTGTTCTGTTGGGCAAAAGCATGCTATAGTAGGAAGTGGAGAAGTAATGGGAGAAAAGCTTTGATCTTTTTGGATTTGGGAATCTTGGATTCAAGTCCTGGTTCCAACGCCCAATGGCAAGTCACAAGTCACTTCCTTCTCTGAGTTTCAGTTTCCTCATCTCTAAAATGGGACAATAACCCTTGCACTATTTCCCCCAAAGGAATATTGAGAAGAACGCACAAAGTACGTTGCAATGGAGCCAGATTTGGAGTCAGAGGACTTGGGTTTGAATTAACCACTTATTAGCTATGTGACCTTGGGCAAGTGATTCTACCTCTCTGGGCCTCAATGTCCTCATTTGTAAAATTAGGGCTTGAATTAGATAACTTGTAAAGTCCCTTCCAGCCCTAGATCTCTGATCTATAGACACACACACACACACACACACTCACACACACACACACACACACACACACATGAGTTATTATTTCACAACTTGCTATCTGCCTTGGTTTTGTTCATTTGCCAAAGAAGTATCTTTAGATTTACTGAGCCATCTGTGATCTATGGTGCAGGCTCCTGATTTATCCTCACTTCTCCCTCTAATAATAACTCTTGTTTACGTAGCAGTTTACAAAGCCCTATCTCCATAACCAGGTGGGGAAAGCAAGTAGGATTGGCCCCATTTTGCAGATGAGGTAGCTGAGGCCCAGGAAGAAAATGTAGTTTACCCAAAATTACATAGGGAGTAAGTAGCTGAGATTGGATTTCAACACCATCTTCTGATTCTGACTGCCAATTTTGCTTCCCTCCACTCTATCTCCCCTTAGTCTTTGCAAACTTTTATGTACCTTCCTCTCTACCCCACTCCACTCCCTGGCCCGAAGGACTTTGTCTTTTCTTTGTCTTTCATATTTACTTCTCTGTGTCCATGGAGCTTGATTTTCCCCAAGAGAATGTTAACTCCCCGATGGCAGGGGCTGTTTCCTTTCTGTCCCTGCACATCTAGCATCCAGCACATTACCTGGTGCATACAAAATGCTTAATAAACGCTGTTGAAGGAAGAGCATATATTAAGTGTACGCACTTATGTGCCAGGCACTATGCTAAGCCCTGGAGGTACAAATGTAAGTACAAAGCAAGAGTCCCTGCTTTCACTGAGTTTGTTCCTTGGGGGAAGACAATTAGGTACCCAGAATGGGGAGCGTGGTTTTGAAATCCAGAAGTCAGAACCCGGTTGAGAGGGAGATGAAGACTAGCTTGGGCCCCTCCATAGATGGAGGCCCAGGAGGACCTCACCAATGGGAGGAGACAGGTCTTGCAGAGGGACATTCCAGGTTGAGAAGATGGTGGGTATAATTGGATGTTTTGGTTTGAGGAAGCTGCAGGTGCTCAGGGAAGTTCCAGGATGAGATAGCAGCAGAAGCTTGGTTTTAAAATCCAGAAGCCAGGAAGAAGGCTAATAGGGGAGTAGGAGCTGGTGGGGACCTTTTCACAAAAGGAGGCCCAGGGGGCAGCAGATCCAATGGCATATTTTATATTGGTGGAGATATTCTCTATATGGGTAAAATCATAAGTCTAGTAAAAAAACCTAAATTAAAGATAATAATGATAATATTAATAATGATAACATTAGCATTAATAATAATGTCAGTAAGGTGATCATGGTAGGCAGAACAGTAGGAGAGAGAAAGAACCAGTCTCCAGTCAGGAAACCTACACAACTTCTCAAACCTCTAAATTATAGAGAAAGTACAGGGGAAGAAACTGAAGTTTGTTCATTTGCCTTTGGCACACTGAGATTCACACCCACTCTCTTTGATCTGAACCTAAAACTCTTCCTGTGACCTGTAATATGATGTTGAGGTCCCAGGCCAGTTACTATTTTAAGTCAGCCTCATGTCTAACTTGACTGGTTGGTGGTACTTAATGGGTTAAGAGAGGAGATGCCATGTAATGGGAATCATCTTGAAGAAGAGAGAGGATTCCTGGTATTAGGGCCACTGCTGACCCTGTCTGGCTGGGCAATCTCAGAAATATATTGTTGTGCCTTTCAGGGCCTCAGGTTGTTATTTAATGGAGTGAGGGGATTGGCCCAGGAGATCTCTAAGGGCCCTTCCACGGCTGACATTCTGCAGTGTTGTGAGGGCTCCGGTGTGATGCCGTCCAGTGTGACTTCTCCTCTCTTAGAATCTTTGCCAAATGACTGGAATTGTTGATTCCTGCCCTCAGTTTGCTAATCTCTAGTCTTGAGGGGCTACTGCTCTGTGGAGCTTCCTGGGGAATTTCCTAGGGGCTGCTCATCTGCTTGACCCTTTTCGAGGGAAATATCAATTCCTTACCCTCTGGGAGAATGACTGACTGGGTTCTCCCAGCTGTCCTGGTAGGAATCCTCATATTTTTAACAAGAAATAATCTCCCCAGTGGAGATGCCTGATACGACTCATGATTCTCCTTTTAGTTTTCCACTCTCCTTCAGCCGGTCCCCTAGGTGATGAGCGGGAAGAAGGAAGCCCCCTTTACTTCTTTGGTCTGAATTTAGGTTGCTTGTCCTGGAAGGTGGCATCAGCTGGGCAGTGAGAAGTGAAGCCCATTGGATTCGATCTCTTCCTGGGTCACTCAGGCAAATGTTTTTCTTTCTGGGACTTAGTATACCTCCCCCTCCCCCCATGGAAAATGGGTATAATCTATACTGGAGGTGAGATAATACCTCATGCACTGTGATCATCTCAAAGCTGCCATTTGCGGTACATTCTTCTGCCACTGGATGAAGAGTCAAAAGACCTGTTTAAGTCCAGGCTTTGACTTGTCCAGCTGTTTGTCTTTTAGTCTCTCTGACTCAGTGTCTTCATCTGTATAACGGGGGTAAGATAGGGATAGGGGTTGGATCAGTGATTTTCTTGGGATAGGGATTTCCTGGATGAGCAAACTAGGAATACCTTTGAAGTTCAGGCCATCTCTGTAACTTAGAGTCTGAGAACTAAAGAGACTTCCTGAGACTCACACAGCAAGGATGTGTCAGAGGAACTTGAACTCAGGTCTTCTGGGCTCCAAGGCTAGCTCTTTATCCATTACACCACACTACCTCTTAAATATGGGTAATGGCCACATTTTCCGTCTCACAGGGAGGTAGTTGGGTGGCTCAGTGTGTGTGAAAGCTGAATTCAATCAGGAAGACCTGAGTTCAAATCTCATCTCAGATACTCTCTGTGTGACCTTGGGAAAGTCGCTTCACCTCTGCCTGCCTTGGTTTCCTTCTCTGTAAAATGGAGCTAATAATAGCTCCTGCTCCCAGAGTTATTTTGAAGACTGAATGAGATAACATATGTAAAGTGCTCTGCAAACCTCAGAGCTATATGTATGCTGACCATGATTATTATTATTAGGAAAGGAATTATGAGCTAAAATTACTATCGTGTAAAATTATTAGAATATTGCTATTCCAGTTCTTGCTTTAGGCATCTTTGGGTGCATTCATTTCATTTTTTACGTGATAATAACTTAAGCATAAACAACCCCCACTGAAACTGAACCCTCTGTCATAATGACAAGAAGCCCACTAAATAAAAACAATCAACACTGAAATTGTGTCCAAGAACATATGTAATGCATTACAAGTATGTAATACATCTATGTATGTATGTAATGCATGCATGTGTGTATATAACACATGTGGCCCCCTATCTTTCTGCTGAGAGGAGAGATTGGTTTCCCCTATTTTGAGTCTTTTTGGGGGTCTTTTTCTAGTCCTGGACTCACAAACTTACATGATTTTGGGAATGGATGACATCATACAGTTACATTCTTTAGAAATTTCCTCATTCCATGGAATCACTATCATTCCATGAGACTGACCATGGCCCAGTCATGAGGTGACAAAGACCCATCCAAACTTTAAATCTGATTGATCGTCATTGGACACTCGCCATCCCTCTTATATCCTAGGCTTTTGCCTCCATCAATTGTCTGTTCTAGCCAATTACTTCTATTTTCTGCCCATCAGAACTTCTGTTCTTTCCCTGTGACCCTCAAAACTTTTACATCTACCCTTTAGAATACCTTTCTCCTTTCTTGTATGTCTATTTGAATCTTACCCACACTTTCAGGCCTAGCTTAGAGTAAGAAGGAAAGAAGGAAGCAAGGGAGGGAGAAAGGAAAGAGGAAGGGAGGAGGGAAAAGGGAGGGAAGAGGAAGTCAGGGGAAGAAAGAAGGAAGGCTTAGTGTCTTGACCAGAATCACTCAGCTGTTAAGTGTCTGGTTAGATGGAGGATTATTCTTATTTCTGAGCAGTTATTTCCAATTTATTCTAGGGATCTATTTTCCCCCAGAACCACCATCAGTTGGAAGTAAATTTATTTCCTTCTGTTTTTCTTCTCCTCAAACCCTTCAGGTAACACTGAATACGATCTGGAGACCACGTCATATGTGTCCGTTAAAAAACAAACAAACAACAAAACTGGGGATATTTAGCCTGGAGAAGAGAAAATTTAGTGGTGAAATGGTAGTGGTCTTCAAGTATTGGAAGGGTTATTTGGTGAGAGGGATTATACTATTCAATTTGGTCCCAGAGGGCTGAAGTAGGAGGCATGGGGAAGAGCTTCATTGACGCGGATTTAGGTTTATTATAAAGGTAAATCTAATGATCAGAGCTTTCTGAATGTGAAACAAGCTGCCTTGGGAAGGAATCCCTTCAACTCAGTGACTATTCAATATCTTTCTTTCTAACTCTTGTTCTGGGTATAGTCATTAATCAGTGGTGTCATTGCTACTGGAAAGGTATGACAATCAATGGCCCTTATGATTCTACTCATAGTCCTTGGGACTATCCAGAGCAGTCTGGGACTGAACAGAACAAAATTCTGCTCCCAGATCACCACTCACCTCTATCTTCCTCAGTTTCTTCAACAATAAAGCAGAGATAATAAACCCTCTCAGGGTTTTTGTGATGATCAAATGAGATAATATTTATAAAGTACTTAGCATAGTTCCTGGCACATAGTAGGTGCTTAATAAATGCTTGTTTCCTTTCACCCTTCCTAGCCCTCAGTATAGGTTTTGGTGCAAAGTAAGTGCTTAATAAATTTCTTCCTTTCCCTTCCCTTTTCCCTTTCCCATTCCCCATCACTTGAAGACAATAAGTGAAAGCAAAGATTGGCCAAGCACCCTTGGGTAAATTGTAGAAGGGATTCTTATTCAGGTGTGGGTTGGGCTAGATGGCCTTCGAGGTACCTTCTGACTCAGATATGCTGTAAAATCCATGGCTTATTGTGGATTCTTAAGCCCTAGGGAGTCTGTGGATATATTTCAAAGCACCTGAAAACTTCTATGGGAAAAATGACTTTATTTCCATATCGTTTCCCCTCGTGTCCTGGCAGCTGTTGTAAGGGCTTCACCCTTCTGCATGCTCTCCCCTACGTCCACTGGCGCCGGTGAGCACAGGGGATGGGGACGAAAAAGCCCCTGTTCTCAGCCCTTCATGGCACCCTCCTTTGCAAGCACCCACCATTCCTGGGGCTTTGTGGATGTTCCACTTTTCCCCTGGAGGACGAGTCCTTTGTTCACTCTGGAGCCGAGATCTCTCGCACTGAGTTGCTGTTCTGCCATCTGGCCATCTGTGAATTTTTTAGTAGCCTGGATGTTTGTGAGAAATTCGTAACTTGCAGAGCATTTTCCAACCTACTCACAAGTGGCTTCCTTAGAAAAGAAAAGGGAAAAACACCACACACACCAGACCCCAGCCATCCAAACCTATGTCCATTGCCAGCATGTCCCCAGTCAAAGCGCCTGCCTGGTCCCCAGGGGATGCTCCCTCTAGAAACCTGAGGCGAGGATGGCGAGCTGTGCTGGGATTCTCGGAAGAGCTAATGGTAATGCCTCAGCTTTCAGCTTCTTCCTTATAAAACTTCATGATGTGATTAGGCTGTGTGTTTCCTAGCCAGCAGATGAGTCAAGAGGCAGCCAGGAGCAGGGCTCAGGCATCCTGTTGGGCTGAAAACAGGAAATGGACAGTCTTTTCTGGAGAAGGAAGGCATCTTATTCCAAATGGATGTATCCGAAATAGGGGAAGACAACAGAAGATGGACCAGTTTCGGAAATGAGTGGGCTTTGAAGCTCACCCAGTGACCTCTGCGAGGGTGCTATTAGTACAGTGTCTCATGAATGCAGAACACTCAGCCAGCCCTGGGTTTGATCCATGCTGTGTGACCCTGGACAAATCGCCGTCTCTGTTTGGAGCCAGTTTCATCACTGGGGAAACGGGACAGGGCCAGATGAATTCTGATATGGACTAGATTCATAGAACTGGCGCTGCACGCAGGATAGCAAAATGGAAAAAATGCCATCTCTATATTCAGACAACCTGCGTTCAAATCCCACATTTAATACTATTATCGTGACCTTGAGCAAGTCACTCAACCTTAGCTTGTTCATTTGTAAAATGAGAGGACTTGGCTATGATCTCTTAGGTTGTATAAGGAGTCTGTGAACTTGGTCCATTCTGGAAAGCAATTTGAGATTCTTGGAGAGAAGTGACTAAATCATTCATATC
Source organism: Vombatus ursinus (assembly GCF_900497805.2). Lineage (NCBI taxonomy): Eukaryota > Metazoa > Chordata > Mammalia > Diprotodontia > Vombatidae > Vombatus > Vombatus ursinus. The sequence goes on along the minus strand of NW_020954615.1, from coordinate 6,635,843 downwards.
CTTTGACTCAGAGATCTCATTGCTAGTGTTATGAATCCCAAGGAAATCAGAGACAGAATCCAAGGTCCCATATATTCCAAACATTGATAGAAGTTTTGTTTGTTTCTCTTGTTTTGTGGTGGCAAAGAACTAGAAACAAAGTAGAGGCCCATCACTTGGGGAATGAATTAGCAAGCCATGGTGTATGACTATAATTCAATGGGATATTATTGTGTAGTAAGAAAGGTTGACTGAGGAACTCAGAGAAATAGGAGAAGATATATTTGAACTGAAACAGAATGAATGAAATGACTGCACACTGGGCTTCACCAAGGAAAAGGAGAAGAATAAAACGTTGAATGAGAAATAAAATGTAAATAAGAAGAGTAAAAAGTTGAATCTCGGGTAATTAAAAAACCATCGATGGAACATAACTCCTCCTCTGAGCAGAGAGGCAGGGGACTATGGGGGCAGAATGATGCATATATTATCAGGCATGGTCACTGTGATAGTTGTTGTGGCATTAAAATGATACATGCCTTGGATCAGTGTGGTATAGAGGATAAAGTTCTGAGCTTGGAATCAGGAAGATGGAGTTAAATTCCACTGTTGATATTTACTAGCTGTGTGATCCTGGGCAAGTTACTTTACTTTGCCAGACCTCATTTTCCTCATCTGTAAAATGGGGACAATAATGGCACTTACCTCCCAGGATTGTTGTGATGATTAAATGAGATAATGTTTGTAAGACACTTTGCAAGCCTTAGAGTAGGGAAGAGATTTAAGAATTCCCATTTGTCTTTCTTTATCCCCACTTTTCATGGTTTTCCTTCTTGCCGTCTCCTTTTACTCCTTCATCCACCATCTTCTTTCTCCGGTTCGTTTTACTAGCTTCCCCCTACCTTGTCTTGTCTTTCCTCTTCTAGCTCCAGGTGAACCCTTTATTCCTGCCTGGCAGTTGGGAGGCCTTCCATGAGCAGTTTGCACCCTCATACTTACTCCTCCCTCCTCCCTCGTCCCTCAGTCCTTCCTTTTCTCTCCTGTCCCCAGTGAAGAAGCAAATGTTTATTTCTCTGTAGGTGTTCCATTTATAACTTCAGCTTGGTGGTTTACACTTTAAGTGGAGTCCACCGTGCCTGTAAATTGTACTGGATCAGTAAGCCTATAATGAGACCTCTAAGCCCAAACAGTGGATGTCTGCTGGGATTTTATTGTTCATAAAGCTTCTTCCCTGGGGAGCGATGCAGTCATTAGGTGTGTGCTGTGTTTAATATTTGGTCATGACAGGAAGCATCCTTTTCTATTGTAATGGTAGCTCAGAGTTTTTTAAGCAATCGGCTTATTCAAATCACTGGGATTGGAAATGGACAAACAAGTCAAGAGAGGAAGATTGATTTCCTGGTGTAGTGGAAAGAGGCAGGGAGATGTAGGATCAAGTCTCCTTCCTGACACTTATGAAGGAGGTGATTTCACCTCTCTGGGTCTCAGTTTCCCAAACTAGAAAATTGGAATAATAACAGCACCTCTCTTGCAGGCTTGTTATAAGCCTCAAATGAGATGATATGTACGTAAAGCACTTTGCAGATTTTACATGTATAGAAATGCTAGCTATCATTATATAAATGCTCATTATTAATCATGTTAGTAGTATTATTAATAACAATTAAAGTAAAATGCTGTGGGGTAGCATTGCCTATTGGATAGGAAGCTGGTCTGTGTCTATAAGGCTTGGCTTCAATCCTTCCAGTCTGAAACACAAGAGCTGAGTGACCCTGAAAAAGTCTCTCGATCTCTCTGTTTTTCCAGGTAACTAAGGCTAGGAGGCGAAGCGCATTGGTAGAAAACTGAGGTTTTCTCAGCTGATACTTTCTTCTACAGGACTAGTCAGGTATTATTCATTCATGGATATCTTGCTCCTAAAACCTGTCTCAAGTGCTGTCCGCAAGTCCTACCCCCAATAAGGCTAACTGTTTGCATAGTCTCTGCCTGGGGATCCCAGGATGGCTCCACTTGCTACAAACTCTGGAATAGGGAGAATATCTGACTCTCCCCCCCCCCCAGATATTTCTTTTTTTTTATCAGGCACATCATGGAGTCAGAGTTCCAGAGACAGAATGGGACTCAGTCTCAAGGGCCACCAAGTGAGATGCCCTAATTTTTGCAGGTGAGGAAACTAAAGCACAGGGCAGTTAATTGACTTGTCTAAGGTCGATGCCCCGGATGGTTTGTTTTTTAATGTTAAATTTTATTTTATTTTTTAAAGGTACAAGCATTTCCCTTTTATTCAAGTAGTACGAATGAGAGATTAGGCAGCTCTCAAAGCTCAGGTTGTTCTTTTTGTTTGTTTGTTTGTTTTTGCATTTCCCCCTACTTAATATTTATTTTTCCAATGACATGTAAAGATAGTTTTCAACATTCACTTTTACAAGATTTTGAGGCCCAATTTTTTTTCTCCCCCCCCAGGACAACATGCAATTTGATATAGGCTACACATGTACAGTCATATTAAATATATTTCCACATTAGTCATGCTGTGAAAGAAGAATCAGAACATAAAGGAAAAACCATGATGGATGCTTGCTTTTGAAAGGAGTTGGAGTCTGGAGTGAGCACTAGTCCCTTTGTGAAACAAAATTCCCTTTAGAACATGTGTTTCCTCATAAGAGGTGAGAAAGTGTCCAGAGGTCAGAGGGATGAGCTCTTGAAATGACTTGTCTGGTGATGAGAAGAAGGGAGGGGTTTAGGAACTGAACTGCTGTTGTCCTAAAATCAGCCACTTTTCTCTTCTTAATGACTCTTCTTAATGATAAATGAAGTAAATGGGCTCGGTGTTGAAGAAGAATGTTCAGATCCCTGATCCGAAATCCTCCCAGGCCTCAAGAAGTCCTGACTATAGAGTTCAGTGAGCATTAAGTTTAGCTTGCCTAGAGAGCAATCTGTGTGGAAAGGAGCAGTTGGTCTGGAGCCACTGTCCTAGGCACCTTGGGACCACGGGGATCCAGGCAACAGTATATGGAACTCAGGATAATCTTAAATATGTAGGAACTGTGTCGTAGTGGATAGACTGCTATAGCTGCGGTCAGCATGACCTGAGTATAAATGATGACTCCAGCATGCACTAGCTATGTGATCATGGGCATCTTCTCTGAGCCTCAGTTTTTTTCATCTGTAAAAGGGGATAATTTATACATGGAATATTTCCCTCATAGGGTTGCTCATTGGATCCTAGACCTAAAGTTGGAAGGACACTTTGGTCCAATCCCCTCACTTTACAGAGGAGGCAACAGAGGCCCAGAGAGACCAATAGTCTTACCTTGGCACCATTCATTAATAAATAAGGGGAACTAGGAATTCAAGTGAGCGCATGAACAATTACAGAAGGTGATAGAGAGTTCACTTATGATTTGGTTGGGATCTGTTTTGTGGAGGATTTAAATCATGTAACTTCTCTTCATCTATCCATCAGCAAATATTTATTATGCCCCAATTATGTGCCTGGTACTATGCTATACATAACAGAGACCATCAAGAAATAGCCAAGTCGATTCATAGTCCAAGTTTTATTTCCTTATTACATATTTATTATTATTTGCATGGCCCAGAGCTCATAAGAATCAGTCATTCTGGGCTGTCAGGGAAAATTTCCCCAAAGGATTTGACCCCAAAGTTCTGGATTCTACACCTAGCTTTGAGGTAAACATGATGATTGGCAAATACATGTTGTAAAGAGGCAGGCAGCATCAGCTAGTGGCTAAATCAGAGTCTTCTTTCCAAACTTAGAAGCAATAAGGAAACCTCTCTTCTGGATCACATTGTTGCCAGCAAAGGAAGAGGATAAAGATTACCATAAGTCTTCTCGATTCCAGGCTGTGTTGCCGAGTGGGTGTCTCTGCTTTGACAACATCTCTCTTTGTTCCTTCTGGCTGCCCTCTGAGGACTTGTCTCAGGGCTCCACAGGATGGACTATCCACAGCCCTGTATTATGCCTTACTCGTTTTTCCTTTCTTCTTTCTCATTCTTTTTCTCATTCTCTCATCCTACCTCCTTTGCTTCCCTCTCTTCCCCTCCTATTCCCTCTCCTACCCTTCCCTCTCATTCCCTCCTCTTCCCTCCCCTCCCCTTTCCTTTTTTCTCCTCTCCTCTCCTTTCCTCCTCTCTCCCCCCTCCCCTTTTCTCTCCTCTCTTCTCCTCCCCTCTCCTTTTTTC
>NW_020954615.1:6594955-6631648 GCF_900497805.2 Vombatus ursinus | reverse complement strand
CCCCCTCCCCTTTTCTCTCCTCTCTTCTCCTCCCCTCTCCTTTTTTCTCCTCTCTTCTCCTCTCCTCTCCTTTCCTCCTCTCTCCCCCTCCCCTTTTCTCTCCTCTCTTTTCCTCCCCTCTCCTTTTCTCTTCTCTCCATCCCTCTCTTCCTCTTCCTTCTCCTGTCCAGTCCCATTGCTCTGGCCACTGTTTACGTTTAGCAGAGCAAAGAACTCCATGACAGCATGTTTGTATGTTAGCCTTAAGAGGTTCTATTACTCTCAATGGCCCATTTGTTTGCTCTTGCAAAAAGAAAAAAAAAAGTTTTCCAACCCACTAGTTCTGTTGTCCCCCTCGGGATCCTTGTTTGAATCTTTGCTGTAAGATTTTTTTTTTCTTTACAAAGTCCCGAAGAAATAATTGCCTTATCGTTAACAAACAGAATAGAGCTCTTATCAGTGCATACCCCAGAGCTTTGGTGCAAAAGTTGGGCCGTGCCAAGTGCATGCGTTAACCTGATAGGAGAAGGCCCTTTTCAGAGGCTGTCCTCGGAGGATGCTCGCACATTGAGGGCGTTTTTGTTGAGGGGAAGGATAGAAAGCGCTTCTTAGGGCGCTGCGAGCCAAGAAGAGGTTGGCTGGCGCTTACCCTCCTGCACCCGTCGAAAGGAGGCTATTTGTCTTGGAGGGACATTCTCCCATGTCCCAGCTGGCACCAACAATGAACGAGACTTGGAGAATAGGATTTCAGCTCGTGTGGTGTCCTCGGACCAGTCCTCACCATCTCTTGGCACGAGCCGCTTTCCCTTGGAGGAGGGGGCTGTGGCCTGAACATCCAGCTGGGTCATTCCAAAGGGCTCCGGCCAGCCTGCCTTCTGATTTTACCATGGAAAGGGACACAGCTTGGAATGCCAGCCAGCCTGTCAGCGCCCAACTCCAGTTTGGGTCTGGAACCTAGCCTGCATCCCAGGAGGATGCATGTGCGCGGAGGAACACCCTCTTAAGTCCTGGTCTGTTCTTTCTCCGAACAAGACTGATCTGGCTTTTGGATCCTTCACCGTCCTTGTCCCCACCCCACTATGTCTGTGTCATTTCCAAGGAAGCCAACTGAGAGGCAGGCCTGTTTCCACCCCAATCTGTGGCTGCAATAATACCTCGCCAGCCTTTTCCCAGGTCCTCAGGCAGGGCTAATGCATGAGAGACCCAAGGAGATACATAGCTTTGACACCGTCTTGAAATGTCTTTTTTTCCTCTTCTTTTCCCTCTTTTTCTTTTCTCCTCTTCTCTCCTTCCTTCCTCTCTTCCTTCCTTTTCTTTTCACTTCCCTTTCCTCCCCTTTTTCCTTCTTTATTTCCTTTTCTTCCTTTCTCCCTCCCTCCTTTCTCTCGTTCTTTTTCTCTCTTCCCTTTTCTTTTTTATTTCCTTTTCTTCCTTCCTTTCTCCTTTTCTTCCTTCCTCCCTCCTTTTTCTTCCTTCCTTTTGTTTTTTCATTTTCTTTTTTTTGGTCTCTCTCTTTCTCTTCTTTCTCTTTTTTCTTTAAAAAAAATTTTTTTTTTAAACAAAGCAACAAAGATGTACGATGTTGTGTCAGCCTCAGATACTGACAGTAAACCTCCCAAAATCCTTGGGGAAGCATTTGCTTGGGGTGGGAGAGATCTTTTCTCTTAAGCATTTCCCATCATTCCTTTAGTACATCTGGTTCTCTCATTTTCTCTCTGACTTCAGTGCCTTAAAAAAGAGCCCAAACAAAACAAAACCGAAGACCCCAACCATCCCATCAATTTCACTTTCTTTTAACCCTTTAGTTCACTGTGCTGAGTGATAAATGAACCCACCATCTTATCTAAAACCCGTTTAACCTTCTAATGGGATGTCAGCTGTTTTGGCTGGCAAGTTCCCTGATTTGTTGTTATATGGAAGACAAAGTTTAGTTTTGCTCTTAAGCTCCAAAGAGTGGAGAAGCCCTAAAGGTGATTCCTTTTTTTTTATTTCTAGGTCAGGATTTCGTTCTTTTTTTTTTTTCACTTTTTTTGAATGACACTTTCCATTGTTCTGATAAAAGCATAAATACAGAAGCTGGCCAGCACATCATTTTCTTTTTTATAAGCAGGTTCATTAGATAGACTTTGAAATGATGTCTCTGGGTGAGAGACTATCCATGCGTGCTTTATCTCCCTTTCTTTTTCTTTCTCTCTCTGTCTCTCTTTGTCTCTCTGTCTCTGTCTGTCTGTCTGTCTCTGTCTCTCTCGGTATTAGAAGGGGCCATGCTAGTTAGAGGGACTCAGCCATAAGGAAGCTAGTTGGGCTGATCGCCTCCATGCCCTGACCTTCCTTACCTCACTAGACAGAGGTCTGAGTTACAGAAATTAACTTTGCTGGTCCTGGTCCCCTGCTGCACCTCATCCGCACTGCTAAAGTCACAGAATGGCATATGATTGGCAGTCAGTGGGTATGGGAGGCCCCAAGGTGGAATGAGCCCAGATAATGAATTGCTGCTTTACCCTGGGACGGGATGGAACGACATATTAGTAGCATAGAGTAGGGACTGGGATGCCTTCACTTACTCTGTACTGAAGAGCGGACCTGTGTTTCCATCACCATGAACCTTAAAGAAATGAAAATGGTGAGACGAAAATACCTTGAATGGTAGTCTCCTCCCTGGAAATGAAATAATTTCTCTGTAGGTTATTTGTGGTGGGCTCGGAGGGGGGATTTTAGCAGGCTGGGCTTGCTGCTTCGGAAGCAGGGGCCCTCAGAGGGGGTAGTGCCAAAGTGTGTGTGTGTATGTGGATTGTGTGTATGTGTGTTAGGAGTGTGTATGTGTGCCATGTATGTATCATGTGTATATCTCTTGTGTGTATGTGTGTGTATGTGTGTATGTAGTGAGGGAGTTCTGTTGCTTAACAGCTGTGTGACTTTAGATGATTCATTTAACTTTTCTGAGCCTTCAGTTTTATAACCTGTAAAAGGAGGACGTTGAACCCAATGCTCTCTAAGGCTCTCATCTGGCTCTTAATGCTAGGGACCCAGGTCAGTGATTAAATGCCCTTTGTTTATTGAGAATGATACAATGAAGAATCAGAGGGTCTGGGTTTCATTTCCCTTCTCTGATCTTTAATACTTGTGTAATCTTAGGCAGTTCTTTGGGCCTCAGTTTCCTTATGTGTAAAATAAGGGAATCAGCCCAGGTGGCCACTGAGGGCCCTTCTAGTTCTCATCTCTGGTACCATAGGCAGTGACTGTTTTGTTTTCAGCTTTGTCTCCCTCGGGCCTGGTACACAGTAGGCCTTTAATGATTGCTTGCTAAATTGTGTTGAGCTGACAGCTGAGACTTTGTAGGAGGCACTGAGTCTGGATCTGACAGTTGTTAGGCCTCATGGTGTAGGCCGTGTCTTCTTCTTCCCTTTGGAGGAGGTCAGTGGAGTTCAGTGATGAGACCAGGTGGTCATGGAGGGCCAGTTGACTTTTCCTTCCCTGGGGACGTCAGGAGGCTAAGTTAAAATTGGCCAAATGCCTTGAAATGCTTACCCTTAACCAAAAAGGACTTTAAAAAGTGGAAAGCAGATCTCATTATTTCTCAGGGCTACAGAGGAAGGTTTGCTTGTTGGTTTGCTTACTTTAAAAACTTTATTGGGGGCAGAGGAGGAAATCTTTTTTGTAGACAGTGTGGCTACTAGAGGAATATAAGAATCAGATAGTACCTTCATCTCCCTTTCTGTCCCTTTCATTATGGCATTCCATTTGAAGGCCAAGCAGTCCCATTCTTGGAGCTAATAAGCCAATCAATATTTAATCATTGATGATCATCTCTGTTCAGGGCACCCCCATGGGATCTTGGGAGGTGATGACAATAAGAACATTGATAATAATACACTCTTTTGGGGCAGCTAGGTGGCACAGTGGATAGAGCACTGGCCCTGAAGTCAGGAGGACCTGAGTTCAAATGCGGCCTCAGACCAAACACTTGATATTTACTAGCTGTGTGACCTTGGGCAAGCCACGTAACCCCAATTGCCTAAAAACAAAACAAACAAACAAAAATACTCTCCTTTTCTAGAGCTCTTTAAAGTTTATAATATTGTCCACAAGAGAAGTCAAAACCTGGCCCTGGCCCTCAAATGGCTTACATTCCTTTTGGGGAAGAGAACTCTCTCCAAACAACAGAGAACCACCCACCCCATTGTCTATTATTGGCTCATTAGATATAATTGCCTGCTGAGCTGCTGTGGGAATTCAGCTCAGGGAAGGCTGGAGCCCTTCCTTACTGAAGGATTTGTACTCTTGGGCTAGGCCTCAAAGTGGGGGATGGGAAGGGAGAAAGAATGGAGAGGGTTTGAAAGAAGTAGGACCCAAGGGACAACAGACACCATAACTACCATCATTTAAATGAAGAGATGGCTAACAGGCATCCGAAAGCAGAATTGTTATAATAACCAATCTTGGCCCTGGAAAAGAGATAATGAAGCATCCAGTGGAAAGAATGCTGGACCTGGAGACAGAGGACCCAGGTTCCAAACCCACCTCTGACTCTCCCTCCTTGCCTGGTGGTGGCCAAGTCACTTCCTCTTTTGGGGTCTCAGTTTCCTCATCTATAAAATAAAGAAATTGGAGGAGATGGTCTCTGAGTTTCTTCCGGCTTGTAGGGCCTATTTCTCTGATCTCCCTCCTCTCAGTAGAGAGGAGGGAGACTGCAGGGTGGAATTTTGCATGTGCTGCAAAAATCACAGGATCATACATTTAAAAGTAGAAGGGATTTTGGTGTGCATCAGTTCAAGTCCTGTCATTTTACAGATGAGGAAATGGTTGATGATTTTTTTCTTGACTGCTGTTCTTTATTATAAGGGGAGGGTCAACTGGGGGAGAGGGGAGCCTCACTCTTTGGAAATAATGCAATGTGAAAAGGCCGTGCTAAAATTTGAGAAATGAGAGAAAGAAGAGGGCTTTCCAGGGGTAGGGAACAATGGGACATTAAGGAAAGTGGGGCTGGCTTGGGGAACAGAGTTGGCCCTTTCCAAGGAGGTCGTCTCCATAGCTCAGGCCTATGGGTATTGGCCTATGTGGTCTCAGAGGCACTTGCCAAGAACCAGAGAGCCAGAGGCATGGACTTACCTGTGCCCTCCAGTTAAAGGTAGAAGCAGAGACCAGGGAGAGGTGGCCATCTTTATGTTTCCAGTTTCCAGTCCATCTCAGGGACTGTTATGGTTCAGTCATTTTTCAGTTGTGTCTGACTCTCCGTGACCCCCTTTGGGGCTTTCTTGGCAAAGACACTGTAGTGGTTTGCCATTTTCATCCCCAGCTCATTTTACACGTGAGGAAACTGAGGTAAACGGGGTTAAGTGATTTGCCCAGGGTCACACAGCTAGTAAGTATCTGAGGCCGGATATGAACTCAGGAGGATGAGTCTTCCTGACTCCATGCCCAGCATGCTGGATTCTTCCGGGGCCCAAAATGGGTAGTTCTTTTTGGGAGTTACGTGGAGGCTGTTAGATTGTTTTGTCCTCTGTGGTCACTATTTTTTCCAGCCCACTCGTCACCCCCTCTGGAGGTCACATCAGCATGACCTTTCCTTGGTAGAATGGGCTGCTAAGTCACATGGCTAAGTTGGTATCGGGGGTTGGTCCACATTTGTTTTCTCCACTCTTTTAATCAGAATGCTCATTTAATTCTATTCCAGCACCTGTTCAGCAATTAACACCCTCCGATTTGCATCTTACCCTGACATTTGCTATCTTTCCAATTAGTTTTTATATCAGTATAATTAGGTAGGGTTATTACAGTGCATCAAGAGGGGTCATGGTTATTCCCAAGCCTTTAAGCTCTTTCCCAGATTTGTTTAGGGAAGTCGGTAAGGGTAAATGGCTGATTAGGATCACTGTTTTTCTTCTTCATTCAGATCGGGAGAAAACTGTTTCCCCATGTGGCTCGTGAAAGATCAGGGAAATATGTCAACCTATAAGAATTAGTATTATGTAGTTCATGACTTTTGGGCGAATTTACAGAGGATTATAAATACAGTGCATGAGGTATTCATGCTGCAGGCGCTTTCTCCGGAGGGGGCAGAGGTAAGGATTCTCACCACGATTGCTCTGGGTGCCCACCAGGGGCTGGAAGAACACTAATGGAGTCAGAGACTCCCAAGCCAACTTTTTTTTTTTTTAAAGTATTCTAAAGTGTTACAAATACACAGGGACCCAGCATAACGAATTTTTTTCTTTTTTGTTTGGAGGCACGAGGGGGCAGGAATAAGGGCATTGTGGTCTTTTGACAAACTGAATTTATTTTGTGAAATGAGTAATAAGAACAATAGCTTACATTTCTATGGGACTTCGATGTTTGAAAAGAGCTTTCCTCACGTTATATCCTCAGAGACTCACAACAGCTCCATGAGGAAGCTATTATTATCTCTGTTTAACAGATAAGGAAACTGAGGCTCAGAGACCAATGAAACACCACAAATGTAGAGACAGGTGGCAGCTTTCCTTCCTAATTCCGGTAGTCTGTATCTCTATCCATTAGAAACAAATACCAAGTGCCTACTCTGTGCCAAGTGCTGGGGAGACAGTGAAAGGACAAAGAAGTTACATTTTATCAAGGCAGACATATACATATGTGAGTATATATTTAAAAATGTACAAAATAAAAACATAAATGTAAGAGAAGCTCTTTGAGAGAAGGGGCTGATTCATTTTCATTTTTATAGGTGTAGTAGGAGCTTAATAAATGCTTATTGAATTGAACTGAACAAGTCTTAGGCTCTTAGATTAATGTTGAAATAGTGTACTAGAAATCTCCAACATAGGCTAGAGGGAAGCTGTTGCCCGTAAGCAGAATGTACTTTAAAAAATACACAGCTAAGCCACAATAAATAAGGCATTTGAAAACATATTCCCTCGTGCCATGAATTTCCCCTAGTATAGGTCAAATCCCATTTCAAACAACGCCAAGAGACCAGTGAATTTTTTTTGTCGCTGGAGGTCTGGGACGTGGATGATTGAACTTTGCTGGAAATCAGAGGCGGCTCTGCTCTATCTTGGTAATGCCAAGATCAAGGTGGCCTTGGTGCTTGTTGTAATGAGACCTGACTGGTTCTGCTTATGGAAAGGAGACTGCTGGGTCGGTTGGCTGACATGGTAATATCTGGATGCTGAACCTGATACAATCCGCAAAGAAACAACACCGTGATTGATGGGGAGATGTAATAATCCTGGATTCCTGCGGGAGTACATTTTACATTGTCAGACCTCATCTGGACAAGGTTTTCTTTTACCTGGGATCCACAATCCATAACAAGATGGAAGCATCTTGTTACGGGCTGGCCCTGATTTTTAAAAAATAGTGAGTATTTGGTCGCTTTGGCTGTGGCCTGTTGGAGAATTAGAGAAAGGGCAGACCTTGGTTGGTGGCTGCCCATCTGGCCCAATGGTGGCAGGTGAAATATGAAAACCTCGAGTTCTGTTCTGTTGCTGGTTGCTGCCCTGGGGTCCCTGGGGGAAAAGGTCAGAGAAGAGTGAAGGGAAGGAGGAGCAGCAGAAGAGAGGAGGAAAAGGAGAGTGGAGAAGAGGGGGCAGTGAGGAGGAGAATCACGGAGAGATCTGGGAAGGATCCTAGAGAACATTAAGCCCAGTCTCCTATTACAGATGAGACAGGAAGGCTCCTTGAGGGGAAGTGGCTTCTCCAAAGTCACATAGTCAGTGAGTGGCTTAGCCAGGTCTGGTTGGGTTTTCTCTTTCTCTCTCCCTCCTCCTCCTCCTCCTCCTCCTCCTCCTCCTCCTCCACCTCCTCCTCTTCCTCTTCTTCTTCTTCTTCTTCTTCTTCTTCTTCTTCTTCTTCTTCTTCTTCTTCTTCTCTCTCTCTCTGTCTCACACACACACACACAACCACACACACGCGGTTTGAAGTAAAGGGGGGTGTGGGGGTGTGTGGAGGACCTCTTTCCTATAAAAGCATTTTCTCTCCGGGTCCCTGCTAATCATATACTAAGGAAACAGCTGCCAATTTAGAGAGCGTAGGATTTAGGACTGGAAGAAACCTTTGAGGTCTCTGAGTCCACCTTTTTTATTTCACAGATGAAAAAATGGAAGTCTCAGAGAAGTAAAGGGGCTTCCTGTTGGGTTGCCCAGGCTATACAAAGTGAAGCTGGTACTTGAACGCAGATCTTTAGGCTCTTAGTTGGAGGCTGGTCTTTCTCCTCAGCCTCATTGCTTCTCTCTGTAGGACTACAAAGGCAGCAGAAGCAGGGAATTGGAGACATTCACTTTTAGTCTCTGAAAATATCTCCCTAAAGAATATTAATAATAACAACAATAATAATAGCTTGCATTAATAGTGCTTTAAGGCTTGAAAATTGCTTTATTTTACATTATCTTAGTGCATCAGAACCCTGCATAAGAGTTTCACTGTTGGCCAAGATAATGAGGCCCAGAGATGTCATCTGGGAAGAGTTAGTTATCAAATTATTATCAAATGAGATAGCATACGTCACCTTCAAGCACCTTGAAACTGCCAATTGTTATTATTAAGAAAGTCCTATGTAAATGTTAGCCATTATTCTGCTTATTCTGATTGTATTCAGTCATGGTACTTTTTCTCTGGCCTTGGAATCCCAAGAGTTTGCTAAGCATAGAGAGAGGATTTTTTCCCTTGTGGGGTAGATTTGCTCAGTGGAGAAATATTGAGACAGTGAAGAGTCCCTTGCCTCTGATGATAACTACCTTGTGTGACCTGGGGCAAATCACTTGAACTCCCTTGACCTCAGTTTCCCCATTTGTCAAATGAGGGAGTTGCACTGGAGGACCTCTGGCCTCCCTTCTAGTTCTAAATCTCTGAGCCTACGATCCTTTGATATCAGAGGCCCCAGCTTCCCAACTCCTGTAGGAAGCCGTCCTCAACCCCTCTTAATTCCAATGCCTTGTGTCTGTTAATTCCTATTTATCCCATGTTATCATGGCTTGCTTTGAAAATATTTGTGTGTTGTCACTCCCATTAGATTGTATGCTACTTGAGGGCAAGGACTGTCTTTTGTTTCTTTTTGTATTCCCAGTGCTTAGCACAGTGCCTGGCACATAGTAGGAGCTTAATAAATGTTTTTTTTTAATTGAATGAATGAATGTCACCTAATATCTGTGTGATCGTGGACAAATCCCTTAATGTCTCTGGGTCATACAATAATGAGGGTGGATTAGAGAACCTTGGAGGTTCCTCCTAGCTTTGAATATGAGATTTCAGAGTTTAGCACAGTGCCTGGATTAATAAATATTTATTGACTGACTGATTCCCTGATTCCATGGCCTGGGCCCTGATACCTAATAGCTCTGTGAGCTTGGACAAATTACTTCAACTATCTGGGCCTCAGTTACTTTATCTGTAAAATGGGGGGCTCTAGTTGGATGTGCTGCCTTTCCTCTGTGGGGTCTTTACAGTGAGTTCCCAATTCCTTACTGGTCCCCCCACCTGTATTGGGAAATCTTGGGTCCTTTCCCAGGACGTGGCACTCACTAAAAGTGGTGTTCAGAGCACACATAGCAATCCAGTAAGAGAGGCGTAACTGGCTCCATCAGCCCAGCGAGCTTCAGGCCATTATCTGGCCATCTTAGCTTCCCTGAAATCTCACACTTCATCTTTCGCGGAGTTAATTTTGTCTTGGAATGCAAACACTCCCGGAATACAGCGAAGGGACTGTTTAATATACTTCCTACACACTCTGGGGACCAGAGAAGAGGGAGCGTTCCTGAGCAAGTGGCAGGAATTATTTAGGGTGAGCAAGAGAGCAGCAGTGACTCAAGGAGAGGCAGACTGCACTGGAAAAACTATGTGGGCATTAGCGGGGCTCTTTCTTAACAAGTCTCTGCTCTTAGTGAGCTGTTTTTCTAGATAAGTTTTTTCCTCCCCTTTCTTTGGAAATCTCTACCTTGCTTCACCCCTCCCCCCATATACTTGGATCTTCCCAAGTGTCTGAGAATTCCTTGTTTTCATTATTTCTTATAGCATAATAATATTCCCTTACACTCATATGCCACAATTTTTTCAGCTATTTTCTGCTCTATGAGTACCCACTTCATTTCCATTTCTTTACTGCCACAAAACGTTTTGTGAGGCAGCTAAATAATCCAGTGGATAGAGCATCGGGCCAACTCAGGAGGACCTGAATTCAAATTTGCCCTTGGATGCTTACTAGCAGTGTGACCCTGGGAAAGCCAACTAACATCTGTCTGTCTAATTTTTTTTTCACCTGTAATATATGAATAATAATAGCACCTACCCCCCCTAGAGTTATTGTGAGGATCAAATGAGATATTTGTAAAACACTTAGCAAACCTGAAATTAAAAAAATAATGTTAGCTATCATTATTATTATTTCTATGGACATTTTAGTATATGTTGAAACTTTGACCCCCTCGAGGTATTTGCCTCCACAGTGGGGTCACTCCTGGGACCTAGGATTTAGCATCTGTTCTTTAGAATCAAGACTGGGTCATTCAATGGCTCCTAGTTTGCTTTCCTTTTTAATGTTCTTTTTGTTTATATGATTTACTCTGCTAATATTCTAATTCAATTTAATTCAACAAATAATCTTTAATATGCATTAAGTGAAAGTAACCCCTCCCTAAACCAACCAATTTCCCTCTCTCCACCCCCAACCCCTGCTCCCACCAAAAATACTTCCAACTCCAAGGACCAAAATAGAAATGAGTTCGTTTAATAAAAGTCTATGACCCAGAGCCTCCAGGGAAATGAAACACTTGTAAAGAAGGGGGAGAATTAGAAAGATAAACAGGGCAGTTACTATATTAAAAAAAAAAGTTGTTTTTCTGCCTCAGTATCTGAGCAGCCCGAACCCAGCTTTCTGAAAGGGTGATGTCTCTTTGATCAAACGAGAGAATGCATATAGAATGCTCTGCAAACCTTAAATCAATCAACAAGCATTTATTAGGTGCCTCCTTTGTGCCAGGCACTGTGCTGAGATAGAAATGCCAGCTGTTACTTTCTCTTTTTGAGGCTGGTATTGTCAGAGGTTACTCTTGGTGGGATTATTTTCAGTAGGTTGGAGAAATAGCTCTTTGGTCATCTGCTGACTGACTTCTTTCTCCTTTCTTGGGAGAATGGAGGCTGAGTTGGAGAGGGCTTAGCTGGCAGAGTGATCATTTGCCATGCTAGGCTGTGTCTCAAGCTTAAGAGCAGACCAAAAGAATATCATTGTTTCCTTCCGAATGCTAAAGTGCTGGCAAAATCCCTTTCAACTCTAAATCTGTGATGCTGTGATCCTCTCTTAAGGAGAGGGCTACTGGGTGATGTCAGTGGACCAGAGATGGGATTTTGTAAAAATAAACTGTTATCACAGGGACCCCTTTTGGGCTAGGGCACTGGCAGTGTTTGCTTCTCTGCTGTCGGTTTAGGAAATGCTTTAAAGAAAGAGCCCAGCTCTTCTGGGGAGACATGTGTTGACTGTTCTTAGCGGTCACCAGTCTAAATGTTTGGGACTTCAGCTGGAGGGTCATGTAGTTATCTGTTATAATTGTCATCTATTATTTATTGATTGGCCAACTTTAGGAGCCCAGATGGGGATAGTGAGAAGTACTCTGAAGTGATATATTTATTAGGAATAATAAACAAAGGCAAAGATGGGATTTATAGCCCAGTAACCAGGGGGATTTCAAACGAGTTACCTAGAGGGTGCATCAGAATCACGTAAACAGAGGAGATTGATTCCTTTCCTTTTTTCCTTTCCTTCTCTCTTCTCTCTTTCTCTTCTTTCTCTCTCTCTTTCCCTCTCTGTTTTCGTCTCATTCCCTCCCTCCCTCCCTCCCTCCCTCCCTCCCTTCCTTCCTTCCTTCCTTCCTTCCTTCCTTCCTTCCTTCCTTCCTTTCTTCCTTCCTTCCCCATCTCTCTTTCCTAGAGGGTTGATCCCTAAACATTACCTAAAAATAACTCCCCTCCCCCTCACTCCCCCCATGGGAGAAGGAGAGATTAACAAAATAATCAATAGAAACAGCATTACCAACTAGATCCAATTTCCTTGGAAACAAACCCAAGTAACTAGGCAAGAGAATCTGTCCTCAGCAGTTGCATTAATCAAACCAGTTTGCTTCCATCTATAAAGAGTTAGCTGATCAGCTGTTGAACTCAAGTTTATAATCAGGTTATTTACAATGGAGCCACACAGAGGGCCATTAAGCCTAATAACAAATTTGGATATGAAATGCTGCTTTTTAGAAATGTCTGTGATGCTTATTTACTTTTTAAAAACATGATTTATTGATGATGTTTTTTTTAATGCTTCCCCAATAATGCCTTCTCTCCTTTTTTTCTTCCCTCTGCCTCTCTTTATCCTCTCCCTATCTTTTTTTCCTCCCCCCACCTCTCTTTTCTTTCCTCCATCCCTCTTTTCCCTCCTTTTACCCCTCTGTTTTTTTTTTGGGGGGGGTTGGTTATGGACCTGTGATTCCATTTATATAGAGAACTTTCAGTGTTGAAATTTCCTTTATGGATGAAAGTCAATCATTCCTTCTTCAACCTTGGAGAGTTGCTTGGGGGGCACTGAGACTGACCCACTGTCACCCAGCCCATACATGTCAGAGTGAAGACTTACATATTTTGGTCTGGACATGTGATTTCATCCATATGGAGAGTTCCTGGTGTGGGAATTCTATCTGTGGATGCAAAGTAGGCTTCAGCAGAGATTCTTAACCTGAAGTTCATAAACTTAAAAAAAATCTATTTTGACAACTTTATTTCTACAACTTAGTTTTCTTTGTAATCCTGCGTACTTTATTTTATGCATTTTAAAACACATCTTGAGAAGGCTTCACCAGGCAGCGCCAGTGGAGTTCATGATGCAAGAAAGGCAAAGAGCCACCAGACCAGAGGTTTGCCAGGCATGCTGATCGGTGGTGACTTGCCTATGATTGTGAAGCCAATAGATGTCAGTATCAGGACTTGAACTCAGCTCCTACTGGTCCCCAATGCCAGTACTGTATGCAGGCTGCTGTGTTACCCCTCAGAACACTAACTCATAACCAAGAAAAACAAATCCATTCAACACAGTGACCAGATATGACAGATTGTGCAGCAGTCTGCACCCTCCTTTTTTCACTCCCTGACTATGAGGAAGAGAGATGTTTCTTAGTCCTCTGGGACCTGTTTAATTCATTCTAATTAGACAAGCATTTATTAAGTGCCTCCTTTCTCTATTAGAGGCCTTGTGCACAGACAAAACCATCCCTGCCCTCAATGAGATTTTGTTCTTCTAAGGTGGGTAGGATACAGCATTTACAGCTAAGTAAATACAAGATTCTTCTAAAATATCCAATTTCCTTATTGTGGGCCCTCCTTCCACAAATGCGAATCCTAATCAACCACTCAGCACCAAGTATCTGCAATGTGCCAGGCACTAAGGATCTGAATAGTCCCAGATCTCCAAGAATTTCCATTGCCACCAAGATTGATCATTGCATTTATTCTCATTTCCCGTGTTGTCCTTTGTCTTTGGATCACCCCCAGCACCTAGTACAGCACTTGGCCCCTAGGCTTGCTGAATCCTTGGTTTGAATCCTAGTATTATCTTCATTGGTCTTGATGGTGATGTGCACCTCAAAAGCGTATGTCTTTATCTAGCTAACAATATGTTTGCAGAGACAAACAACTCTAGCATGTACAGGTAAATGCCTTCATTTGTGCATGTATCTGTACACTCACATATATACACATATCTCCTTGGGTAACTTAAACACACGTGCACACACACACACACACACACACACACACACAGAAAGCAAAGCACTTGCCTCAGCAGAATGGACACCTATGAGCATGTAGGCAGGAGAGCCGTGTTCTCTAGCTGTAGAGCTATTTCCTCTAATAGGCCACCCTTAAATCAAGGAGAAGCATTCCAAGATGTCAGCAATAAACAAATAACATTTGCTGTTGTTTATAAATCAACTAATTGGGGAGTGGAAAGGCCATGCACAATATTTGGACACCTTAGAGGTGGCGGTGGCCCCCGGTTGTACTGTCAAGCGATGGTACAGGAGTAGCAGCAGCTGGCAGGATGCTGGGCCCTGCCCACCCCACTTCCCTTTCAGCTGTGCAGCCACGGGTGGGTGGGCATTTTCTGCTGGGAACGGGTGACCGCTTGATTAGTCGCTACTGGGTCTTGTTCAAGGGAGAGCTCCGCATGGCTGCGTTTTAACACCTTCTCCGCTAAGCAGGAGGCCAGCCCAGGGTGCTAAATTCCTGTCTGTGGCTGTCTGTGAAATAAATCTGTGTGTTGTGTAGCTCCAAGCTGTCAGCGCTGGTTTGCCCTGATGGGCCCCTGAAAGGAGTTTCCTTTCGCTGGTGGAGCAGTCAGCAGCCGCTAGGGAGCTGTCTTTAGCTCGTATTTCAGAGTTAGCTCATTAGACCAATAACAGCAGACACTCTCTGCAATGGAGTCACAAAGTTATATTGTGAGAGAGAGAGAGAGAGACAGAGAGAGAGAGACACACAGAGAGAGAGAGAGAGACAGACAGACAGACAGAGAGACAGAGAGAGAGGGAGGGGGAGGGAGAAAGAGAAAGAGAGAGAGAGAGCCACAGCAGCGTAATGCTAACATTACCATCTTCCCCCTCATCTCCTCCAACGGTTCAGCTCCAAGGCAAGCCTGTCACTCAGCCCCTCTTCCCCATTCTGTTTCTGAGGATTGGAGGATCATAGGTGTAAGCAGGAAGAAGACTTCAGAGGCATCTAGTCCAATGCCCTCATTATACAAATGAGGAAAGGGAAGCCCAGAGAAGTTAAGTGCATTGCCCAAGGCCACACAGCTAGTAATGGCAAAGCTACTCTTTGAGCCCTTCTTCCCTGACCCTCAATCCCATGGTCTTTTTGTGGTACCATTTTTTTCTTCTTCTGATGAACAGCATATTTCCCTGGTGAGATGATTTGAAATAGCAGTTTCCTGACCTCCTTGCTAGGCCAACATTGAGCATTCTCCTCTCCTTCCTTCTGTCTTAGTTTCTAGGGTTACCTCTTTTGGGGCCAAGTCTTTCCCCTTCTCTTTAGAATTTCTTGTGCCCTGGTTGTCCCCTGTTAGAATTTAAATTCCTTTGGAGAAACAATTATTTCATTTCTTGTATTTGTATTCCCTAATGCTGCCCCTTGTATGCAGTAGGCCTTTAGTAATTGCTTATTGATTTAGATAGCCTGTAGCATTTCTATTGGGTCTCACACTTTTTGTATTTTGGGGTGTGTGTGTGTGTGTGAGTGTGTGTGTGTGTGTGTGTGTGTGTGTGTGTGTGTGCTCGAGCCGCGTGCAAACTCGAGTTCATGGGCAGGAGACGAGAAATGAGGCTGATGAGTAACACTGTCAAACTGCCTTCTTTCCTTCAGTACTTCCTGTCCTTCTTCTTTCTTCCCTACATCTTCCATTTTTCTTGATGCTCCTTGAGCAGGGGTGGCAGAGGTAGTGGTGACACCTTTTTTTTTTTTTTTTTTTTCCAAAGTCCTTTCATTCTTGGCCTATGGCTCAGTTTATCTTCTTTCTTTTTGAAATTTTGCATCGTGGCTTAGCTGGGATAGGGCAGCCAGCTCCTCAGTCAGCATCCAGGAAGGCCTGCAGTTGTGGGGGTTAGGGATGGAGGTGGATTCCTTTCTCTAGGAAATTCATAGTGAGGAGGCCAGCTGCCAGAATTGGAAACTCAGTGGTGATCTGTGTTGCCGAGCGCTTTGCTGAAGCCACCGTCGAGGCAGCTGCATTTTGATTCTGCAATTTCTAGGGAATAAATCAAGTTGCAGGACGGCTGATGCTTGGGACGTGTAAGCTTTATTATTTCTCCAGTTATCATTTGTTATTATGATGTGTGAGGCGATCCATGTCTGGTAAGTTGAGTATTCAGGTTTTACATAGATTTTCCTTAAAAACTCCCCTGTGTTCTGTTGCACAGAATTCACCGAATGTACTCAGACTTGGCCCAGCACAGAGGTGACTCTCTCTTTCCTTTCCGGGGGAAGGAATAACAACGATAAAATAGTTCAGGCGAGATCTTTTCAACCATTGTTGAATAACCTGAGGCAGGGCAGAGAGCAAAATAATTCTTTCTTCCTTGAGGAAAGGTTCAAGCTTCCCTCTCTTTCCCCATTTTTTTCTTTCTCATTTTGATCACAGATAACTAAAAAATGCCCCCTCCCTTGAAATTTTCCATGTGTCCTGAGAAATCTCCTGGGGCTTCTGGGGGCTGGAGAGGCAGGAAACCCTTCAGAATGCATAAGCAATCAAAAATGTTTCACCCCCACCCCCATCACGACATGCGGTATGAAATATCAGAACGTGGAGAGCTGGGAAATTCTGTTTGACTGTCTTTTCTAAATGTAGCTGTGAAGAAGGGGTTGGGTAATTAAGGATCTCTAAGACTTATACACAAAGTTATGTATAAGTTGGATTCTGATCTGGATCTGAGCCATACGTCCTTGTGGTGTCCAATTTTCACCCCCCCCCCAAAGAATATTAGAGCTGGAAGGCACCTCCCAGGTCATCTATCCCAACCCCCCTTTCTTCCTCTCCTCCATATTGCTGGAGAGACTACTCTGCCTAGAGTGGGAAAGTGACTTACTCAAAGTCTCAGTTGGTGAGTGGAACTGAGAGAGAATGACTGACTGGCTTCTGAAACTTTTCACTGGGATATGGCAAAAGGCTACTCTAGAGAGGATATTTAATATTGGGCAAGTACGAGGCATTCATTCATTCAGTTAGTAAGTCATGATGCATTTATTAAGTACCTATGGTATACCAGGCACTGTGCAAAGTTTTGGGGATAGTGACAAAAACCACTTAACCTCTGCCTTTAAGGAACTTCTGTTCTTCTGGGGCGGGGGAGGAGTGTTGGTGGAACAGAGAATAAATAGATACATAATACAAAATAGAGGCAAGGGAAATACAAAGTAAATACAAAGTAACCCTCACTCCGACTCCCACCCATCCGAGAATGTAATCTCCTTGAGGGCAGGAACTATTTTTTTTTGTCCGAGACTGCCTTGTAGCAGACCATTACCTTGTTGAATAAATGAATAAATGAATGAATTAATGAGTGAATATTATGGAGAGGATGAGAGTCCTAATGTTCAGGGGAGGGACAGGAAATCAGGAGAACACTCTTGTAGGAGGTAGGAGGAAGGGAAGAAAAAGTACAGGGAAGGGAGAAGGGAAGAAGTATTTATTAAGTGCCTGCTATGTACGAGGCACTGTGCTAAGCACTTTACAAATCTAATTTTTTCTGGTTAGATCCAGAAGGACGGAGTGAGAAATGCAGAAGTTCAGACTTTGTCCTCTTGGGAATTTTTGTGCAAATTCTGCAGTCCAAAAGGACCCAGTGAGCTGAGGGATCTGCCCTTTCAGTGTAGAGGCAGAGAAATAGGGCAAGTGCACAGTGAGAAAACTGCTTGGTAAATGTACAAACTCACGGAAGACTCTGTGTGCACACGTAACACACATGCACGCTACACACACCACACCACAACACCTGCACAATGCACACCCCCACCAACACACCAACCCCACCCACGTACCACACACATAATTTTCAACATACACACATGCACACACATGTGCACACATTCCCATCCCCCTCTTTCCCTAGTCCCCCTCACTGCATACACGAACACCACACGTTATGCACACATATCATCCCCCCACAAACACGTACCCCCAATACTACAAACACCACACACATACAACATGTAAAAACATGCATCCACACACACTAGAGACGTACACATATATTCTGTGACCATGGATACTGACCTCCAAGATCTCTCAGGCCCTGTCAGTGGTGATGATTGCATTAGAATTGGGGACAAAGTCTCCCAAGCGGATTCCGACGTTAGCCTCTGTGCACAGCCCAAAAGTAGGACAATTTGAACGATTTCACTTGGAAACTATGCAGTCATATCTTCCTTTACAGAGGAAAAAAAAAGAAAGGAAGAAAGGAAAAAAGGAAAAAAAAGAAAAAAGGAAAAAGAAAAATGAAAACAATTGGTAAAGAGTGTTTCAGGGAAACCTGAGGCATTGAACATGAGTACTTGGGGGGGCGGTAGAGCTCTAAGATCAAGTTGGGACTGGCAAGGTTGTAGGGGAAGGTCACACGATTTTCCATCTGATGAAAAGGCAGTGTGGGGGAAAGAGCTCTGGTCTGGGAAGTCAGGAGAGGAATCTTGGTTTTCCCACTATTAGGAATCCTGTGTGGAAGGAAGGCAAGAAATAAGCATTTAGTAAGCCCTGCTAGGTGCTTTACAAATGCTATCATCCCTGTTTTACAGTTGAGGAAACTGAGGTAGACAGAAGTGAAGTGATTTTCCCAAGGCTACAAGTCAAATTTTAACTCAGATCTTCCTGACTCCAGGCCAGTGGCTCTATCCACTGAGCCAGCCAGATGTGGGGGTAGTGAATCTAGCGCTGGGTTCCAATCTTGCCTCTGATCCTAGTTGTGTGGCTATGAAAAAATCAAACAACCTCTCTGAACCTCAGTTTCTTCAACTGTCTAATGGGATCATTATCAAATTATATTTATCTGAAGCACCTCCCCCAAAGAGCTGAGTGGGGAGTGCCTTATAAATCGAATTTGAGTCGTGTCATGTTGTGCGAAGACTATTGATTTTAGAGGTTGAGTCACATGATCTTGCCTAAGCCTGAATTTCCTTATTTGTAAAAGAGAGGGTTGGATTAGACGGTCTCTAAGGCCCCCTTTCAGATCTTTGACCCTAAATGTTAAATGTTACTTTTATAAATTCAACAAACAATTTTAAAGTACCCACTGTGTGATTCCCTTCAAGGTGCTAGGGAGATACAAAATGTGTCATCACCATCATCACCATCATCAGCATCACACTATATTACTGATTGCCTTTCTGTTTTTGCATCAGTCATTTCTCGATATCCTCTCTTGTTATAAAGAAAACTGGAAGTAGCTGACACAGTGATCTCCTCTGACAGTGTATACAACACTTCTCACCCATAGTCCCTCACCTCTTTAATGAAAGGCAAGCTATGGATTTCCTCATCTCTTCTTGGGGATCAAGAGAAGCCACCACAATCACATGGCTTTGGCCTGTTGTTCTCATCATTAGAATCATTGCTTATATTCTTTTTCTGGTTCCCTTTAATTGGGATGTAGAATTTAGGTAAGACTCATTCCCTGCCCTTAGGGAGCTTTCAGACCTCAAATGCCTTTGTTTATGCTTCATTTTGACAACCATGTGTCATTGTTTATCATGACCTCTTTGGAGCCGAAAATGACCTCCACCTCCCCACCTCCTTCATTTTATAGGCAAGGAAAGTGACACCCAGCAAGACTAAGGGATTTGCCCAAAGAAATAGTATAATGGGATGCATGGAATGAGCTTTGGCCTCGAATCCAAGGACCTGGTTCAAATCCCAGCTCTTCCGTTCACCATCTATGTGACTTTGGGCAAGTTATTTTCACTGCTCTGTGCCTCAGTTTCCTCACTGGTAGAGATAAGGGAATTAGAGCTCTTGGGGTTCTTTCCAGTGCTCTATGATCTCATAGCCTTTTAGGGTCTCTTTCAGCTCTAGACCTTTGATCTTGCTATCCCTAGTCAATCCACGCCTCCATCTCTTCCTCTAAAACAAGGAGGCAGCTGCTTGAGTAAGAAGACCTAGGTTCCGATCCCTCTTCTAAGCCTTATCAGCTGGGAATCCACCAGCAAGTCCCACAGCCTCTTTAATCTTTTGATTCTATGACTTCCAAGGTCTCCTGCCTATGACCTCAAGTGGCTTCTCAGTTTCCTCCTCTGTAAAATGAAAAGTTGAACTTCTTCTGATCTCTGGGGCTCCTTCCAGTCTAAACCTATGATTTCTCAAAGGAGCCAATAAGAGCAATAGTATCTATCTGGAAATTATTGGATGTCCCTAGTAAGTCTCTGAGTTCATTTCCTTGCTCATTTTGGCTTTCTGAAGGGATTTGCTCCTCCAACGACAAAGCAGAAGAGGAAAACTGAGTCTGTCCTCAAAGGCTTGAAGTTTCCAGCTGTTCTCCCAATGAGGAGGAATGCCAATCTGGTGAAAGTAG
This sequence comes from Vombatus ursinus, assembly GCF_900497805.2. NCBI lineage: Eukaryota > Metazoa > Chordata > Mammalia > Diprotodontia > Vombatidae > Vombatus > Vombatus ursinus. Next base: position 6,611,618 of record NW_020954615.1, on the reverse strand, counting down.
CTGTCTTTGACGGAAAAGGTTGTGAGTCCCTCCAAGTATGGCCGTCATCGAGGGCTGCATGATAATACATTTGTGGTCCCCAGCCCTATGACCTGAAGGGGGAAAAGCAATTGCTCTGATTCTTTGAAGAGTCACTTTATAATTTGAGATGGGCTTAAGAGGCTTGGGGCCTATTTCATACTCCCAGGCTCCCAGGAATGGAGGGCAGAGGGGTTGGCAATATGTTACTTGGCAGCAGAGATGACAGGAATCTCGCCACCACGTTTCCAGTTTTCTCTTTGAGTTTCTTGCTTCTGTCTGTGTCTTGGCATTCAGAGGCTTTTGAGGAAGGGTGATAACAGGGATTGAGGAGAGCCTTGTCTGTACCTGCCTTTGGGTAGTGGTAGTTTTGGCCCAGGGGAGTCCATGGGGCACAAATTCCAGGGGCTGTTCAGAGAGCAGTCCAAAGAGAGAACGAGGAGGAGGATGATGACTGGTGTTTACATGGCCCTTTCAGGTTGGCAGAGGGCTTTCAGGTGACATTGTCTTATAGGATTTAGAGGTGAATGGAATCCAACCCCCTCATTTCAGAGAGCAATAAGTTATAGTTCAGAGAAATGAAATGATTTGTCCAAGGTCACCTGGCTAATAAGTGGGAGGGCTGAGATTTATAGGATCACACATTCAGAACCAGAAAGATTCCAAAAACTAATCTAGCCCAATTTAGAGGAAATGGAAGCCAGGACAGGTTGAGTGACTTGGTTATACAAGGTGGAGCTAGGATTCAAACTCATTTCCCTCTATATCATATTGCCTGTAATATTAATGCTTCTCTTGCTTAGCATAGCATGGTGGAGAAAATTCAAGTCAGGAAGACCTGGGTTGAAATCCTACCTCAGATACTAATTAGCTATAGGGTCATGAGCAAGTAATTTAACTTTTTGGAATCTCTTTTCCTTCATCCAAAAATGGGGATAACAATAATATCTTTCTTGTAGGGCTATTGTGGGGATCAAAGGAGATAATACACAGAATGTGCTGTGCAAACCTTATAGCATTATAGAACTCTCCATTGTTACTACTCTTCTCGCTTAAATATTTTAAGGAGTTTTGATGGAAATGGGGCAAGATGTTATCTTAGTATTATTCATGATCATTTTTGCCAATGTTTACCAATTTAATTATCAAAGCCATAATTTATATTAATTTATTATAATATAAAATATAGTATTATATTATAATTTTATATGAATTATATTTTATGTGTAAATATAATATAAAATTATATGTTATATAAATAATATATGAAATATTGTAATATATAATAGTATATAATATAATAATATAGTATTATTAATAATACCATTTTATTATTATTCATTATGATGATGATTCCTAGCTAGCTCTTTTTACCCCTCTAATGATTTTACCATGGCCATATATAACTCTTTGTGCAGGCTGTGAAATGTTTTTATACTCTCTGTCATATAAAGAGGCAGGATGAGTTCATTTGTGATAGTTTTTATTATAGTGTTTCTGGGTAACTGGAACCCGGAAGCCATCTAGGTATTCTGCCTAGTTAAATGAAGAATGAAGAAACTTACTCAAAAAATTGGGCAAAGGGATAGAATTGCTTTTGAGGTTTCCTCTCTTCCCCATCCCCTGCTTAGCTCTGTGTCCTATGGATAGCCAATGGAAATTTTCTCAGGAGCCGTTGAATCTTCATGAAGGCCCTGTTTGTCAGGTTAACTGAAAAAATGCCACCTTTGTCCTTGGGCCTCTGGGCATGTGGGCCCACATACTAATTCCACAATTAAGTGACACCCAGAGATTAAAGTCTTCTGTCGCCACAAACCCCCAAGGCCTGCTCCGAACAGGGGAGCTTTGTGCCGTGACCCCAGAGGTCAGCTGACTGGAGTTCACTTAGACCAGAGTAGGAACCTGTCCCGGATTCAGAGAGTTATTAGAGAAAGTGCCTTGTTGCCTTCCAGGTTCCCGATTCTCCTCAGAAAGTTGCCTTCTTTGGCCAAGTCCAGATGACTGGCCTTCTGCTGTGGGTGTAGGGGGATGGGAAAGGGAGTCTGGGGTCAGGACAGAGAAGCAGAGAAGGGCTTCAGAAGCTGGGGGCAGCTACAGAGACCAGCAACAGTGCCTGCCCTCCAGAAGCTTATATTCTACTACTCCGTCTTCCATATGTCGAGTCCGGTCCAAGGAAGCACTGATGGGCAGTCATTTATACCCAAGTTCAGACATGGAAAGAGTGTGGACCTTGGACTCATATCACTTGAGATCAAATCCCAGCCTGTCACCTGGTACCTCTGTGACCTTGGGCAAACGTCTTCCCTTTCTTAGCCTCAGTTTCCTCGTCCATAAAATGAGGGTGCCATCCTAGATGACCTCTAAGCTTCCTTCAAGCTCTAGAATTATGATCCCAGGCTCAGTAGATTTAGTGCGGGGATTTAGTGGGGGAGGGGATAGGAATGGGAGATAAGAGGAGAGGCTGGAGACGTTTCGGTAGCACACTCCTCCGCTGTTAGAGACTAGAGATTGCACCAGGAGGTTTATCCTTTTCTTGCCAGGAGGGTCTGGCATGCTGGAACCACCCAAGGAGCTAGGCGCTAAGCCATCTCACTGAAGTCTGCAGGGAAAATGTTGCTCAGACCATCCTGCGTCCTTTTAAACTCTGTTTTCAAGGCCTGAGAGTAAGCTGTCTTTACTAAGTACCTGGAGAATCCCACTGGGGCCTTGTGGGAATATGTGAGCAGCATCGAAAAGAACCCTGGACTCTCTTCCAGCCTCCATCCCTGTTCTCTCTTCACCCTCGTTGCCTCCCTTGTCTAGTAAGCGGAGCAGTGTCCTCGAGAAGCCGACAGAAGGAGTGTGGGTAGGAGGGCCTAGTGGCAATGACATGGGAGGTAACGACAAGGAGGTAGACTGAGCCCTGTTTCTGCCACTGCCAATTGGGCAGTATGGTGGTGGCTTAGGGCCTGGGCTTCCTTATCCACGTAACCCCAGGCCCATCTCTGCCCCACCCTTGGGGCAATTATCTACACCAATGGGCTTTGAGGCTGGGGTTACTTTCTGGAAAAGGGGGATAATGATCAGAGCTCTGACTAATGCTTTTTTTGCACTGGGGCACAGGGTAGAAAACCCTCCCCTTAAATACTGCTAGGAAGGTGATTGAAGTTAGCCTCTAGGATGATGAGTTTGAATCCTACCTCATATACTTACTGGCTATGTGACCCTGGACAAATCCACTCTCAACCTTAGTTTCTCCATCTGTAAAATGGGGATAATAATAGCACTTATTTCTCAGAGTTGTTATGAAAATCAAGTGAGAGAAAGCGCATAAAATGCTTGCTAGCTATTATTATTTTGTGTTTTTTTTTTATTTTTAGGCAATTGGGGTTAAGTAACTTGCCCAAGGTCACACAGCTAGTAAGTGTCAAGGGTTTGGTCAGAGGCCGGATTTGAACTCAGATCTTCCTGACTTCAGGGCTGGTTCTCTATCCATTGTGCCACCTAGATGCCCTCTAGCTATTATTATTGAAAGACAAGTTGGGGAGTCAGTCAGTCAGAGGAGAGCCTATCAGAGAGGTAGCCACTAGCACTGTTATTATTATTATAATTTTTTTTTTTGTTTTTTGGCTAGGCAATGAGGTTAAGTGACTTACCCAGGTTCACACAGCTAGTGAGTGTTATGTGTCTGAGGCTGGATTTGAACCAGCACTGTTATTTTAACCAATTGCTATTTTGAACTAGGTTGTTAAGGTCACCCAGACAGTATGTGTTGGCAGAACTTGAACCCAGGTCTTCCTGACTGTAAGCCAGCCCTCTATCTACCAAACCATGGAGTGGTGCTTGATAAATGCTAGTTGGATTAAATGGAAGTGTGAGCATTTTCTAAATTTTGGCACCTTAGGGCACAGCTACGATGGCCCCACTCTGATCATAACTCTGATAAAGAAAATGATACTACCCACCACAATAAGCTGCTTGAGGATGAGATGAGATGATTGGCTAGTCAGTCAGTCATTCAGACACTTAGTAAACATCTTCTATATGGCAGGCACTGGGGACTGAAAGAAAGGCAGAGCTCATTTCTGCCCTCCAGGAGCTCACATCCTAATTAAAGGCAGAGCCCAGGAGTGTATATATAACGAGATAAAGTACACCACAAACCTTCAAGTGCCAGGTAATGTGGCCCCTTCTTCTTAAGTGCCTTGAGATCCCTGGCGGGGGCTTTGAGTCTACTTACAAGTATTCCTATAATTGAATCCACACCCCAGACTTCAGGGGGAGTGTGGCACCTGGGGGAAGATGAGGGCCCATTGTCACCCTCACGATTTATTCTTCGCCCATCACTCCAAAGCTGGCAAAGAAAAGAGGCCTGTTGGGGGGAAGGGCTCCCCCAATCCTACAATATTGATTACAGCTGGAGTCCAGGCCTCTTAATGGTCCCTGGGAGATGCTTGGAAGTAGGCCCTGTGGGGAGAGTCAGGACAAAGGGAAGAAGGAGGCAGGGGGCAGCTGATGGGGCCTGGCCTTCTCTGGGGGCCCTGTCAGGATTCATACACCTTGCCTAATGCACAGCACATGGCTGGCCTCCAGAAGTCCTGCGGGAAGGAGGCTGGCTGCCTCTCAGCGGGCCTGCTGGGAGCGTGTCAGGAGTACCGTGAACAATGACAGAGTGCTTCATCAATAATATATATATATATATATACATATATATATATTTAACATCCATATCCAAGAGGATAAACAAAAATAAAGAATTCCAAACTTCCCCTTGTCACCCCCCAACTCCTGGCCCTGATTGTACCCCCAGGCCTGAGCAAGGAGGCTGCAGTCCCTGCTTGAGAGTAGGAGAAGCCTCTGTCATTCTGCAGGGAGAATGGCCATGTCAAAGGATAATTGGAATGATGAGAATGACAACCACCACAGTAATAGCTAACATTTCTATATGGCTTTAAAACAGACAAAATATTTTGAATCTATTATCTCATTTGCCCTGCTCAACAACCCTTTGAGGAAGGTGCTCTTATTATCCCCATTTTGTAGATGAGGAAACTGAGGTTAAGGAAGGTTTCATAGATCTTGAGCTGCAAAGGTTTTTAGGGTCATTTAGCCCAATTGCTCTAATTTTACAGAGGAGGAAACTGAGGCCCAGAGTCAGGGAAGTCACATGGGTAGCCTGTAGCAGCAACAGCAATTGAACCCATACCTTCTGATTCCAAATCTAGTGCTCCTTCCATGCGGCCAGAACCCTTTGAGCCTATGCTTTCATCATTCTTGTCCATTCCTGGTTGGCAGGCAGGTAGAAGGGAAAACTCCCTAACAAAGCGGAAGGGGGTTACCCAGGGAGACCGTAGTCACTCTGCCCTCCCCAAGGGCTCTGGAGCTGTAGCTGTGGTCAGTGGTCAGAATCAAAGGTCAGCCTGTGACAAAACTTCAGGAGAGGCCCTAGAAGATGGAGGCCCAAAGTTGGACTTTGACTTCATCTTTCTAAGCCTTGGTTTTCTCATCTGTGAAATGGGAGAGTAATGCCTATGTTACCTGCTTTAGGAATGCTATTATAAGAAAGGCACTGCATAAAAATAAAAAAAGTGAGTAGAGTGATGAGTAGCTGTCATGGAAACAGAATCTTTCTGGCCAACATCCTTCAGAAGGAAGAGATCATTCATTATTCCAGAAGAGTCCATTCAGTTCAATTCCACTGGTTTTAGTCTTTTTCGGATATCTTATCTGTGCCTAGCATTATCAGGATGGGTGATGGTCACCAGGCAATGGAATAGAAATTGCCATTAATGGGGTGAAGATGGGGTGGAGGGGGGATCCAGCCAACCTCCTTATGGAACCTTCTCCTGTAAAATAGGAAAACAGTGAAGTAAACCAGATCAACACAATAGCTATAGTAGACAGGATATGTAACCTTGTGCTCCCATAGCCCCCCACATCTCTATGTGCTTACAAACAATGTGTTTCCTCGTCAAGTCACTGGGACCAAGACAGGTCATTTTGGTTTATCTGAGTTTGGCTGGCTTTTAATGTTTTTGCATTGACTGTGCTGTAGTCAGGGCGTAGATTCTTCTCTTGGCTCTGAATCAGTTCATATAAGTCTTCCCATGTTTTTCTACCTCCCTCACAATTGTTTGTTTCAGCACAATAATCTCCTATCCTATCTGTGTGCTCCAACTGGTTCAGCCATCCCTCACTTTGTGGGCACTTGCTTTGTTTGCAGGCTTCGGCCGCTACAGAAAGGATTACTATGTGGATTGTGGTTGACTCAGGACCTCTCTTTATTTTATTTTATTTTTTTTGTTCTCCTTGAGCTACATTCTCCAGCAAGATTGCTGGTGCATGCACATAGGAGGGGCAGTATAGTGACTTTTCCCACATAATTCTAAATGAATGAATCTTCCATTCCCTTTTAAACCATCCATTCATGTACCACTTTGCAGAATTTGTCATAAGACCCCTGGGCCAAGATAGAGACCAAGATTCCCAGAGTTAGCCTTGGCAAGAGAGAGCCAGGTGTGCTAAGCTCTTCACTTGCTAGAAACAATATTACAAACAACGCATTATGTGAGAAGGGCATAGGAGCCATCAGGGGCTTTCCCTACGGTATCGTCGGTCTTGAATTGGTGCACCTGCCTGTTCTGCTACCACTAATTCCAGCTTGTGCATCATTTCTTTAGCCTCCAGTATAATTTGTTGCTTCTCCAGAGTGACCACACTCTATTTATTAATGATTAGCCTTTCAGTTGCCCGGGCTCATTGGTCCTTGTACTTTAGCCTTTATAGATCTTCTTGGCTAATGACCAGTCCCTGGCTAATGTTCAGAAGAGATAATAATGAGCAAATTCATTTGATCCTTCTGTTGATATTTCAATGTCAAAAGCTAAATGCTAGTTTGTTTAACTAATACATTTCTCTCTTCATTACATTGTTCCAAGATATGAAAATAATAATTGCTCTTGATTCCCTGGTGTGGAATACAATTATTATTTTACCTTATGTTTGTATATTAATCAATCGATCAGCTCTAATTATGTATATACTGTGTGCCAAGTACTGTGCCAGGTGCTGGGGATACAAATACAAACATGAGACAATTCTTGCCCTCAAGGAACTTGTATCTACTAGCAGATGCTCAACCAGGCTCTCTTATTTGAGCATCTAACACTATAAGGGTGGTAATGAAAAGCATCTTTACTCCCATTTTACATATGAGGAAACTGAGGCTCAGAGAGAGGCAAAGTGTGTTGCTCATGGTCACATGGCTAGTAAATGACAGAGACAGGATTAGGATGAAGATTTTATGACCCCCCCCAGTCCAATTATGGTTATTAAATTTGTTTTTATGAGTCACAACTCCCTAGGAGATCATAAACTCCACGAGGGCAGGGACCATGTTTAACTTTGCAATTTTCCCAGTACCTACCACAATGGCATATACTCAGTTTTTTTATTTAGTTGAGTTGAATTGTATATAAGACTTATTGAAGTCAACACACTTGTGAAATCTCAATGAAATAAATTTCATTTATTTTAAATCACTCATGACCTGTAACCAAGGGACAATCTGTGGGCTTGGGGAAAAAAAGAACCTAAGGAGTTTATTCATTGGTATAAACAGAGAAGATTGCCTGAGTCTACATTTTTTTAAAAAAACCAACAATAGGGCAGATGCATTGTTCTTGTCTCTTTTATTCGCTGAGTATGGAGACTGCAAAGATTGTGTTTGCCTGACTTTGCATGGCTCTCCACTGGGGTGCTTCTAAGTCTCTGATAGCAGCATTGATATGGGAGTAAGGACTCTAGGGGCTGGCCTCTCAGCTGGCTGTCATTTAACAGGTTCCAGACCTCTAGAAATTTACTGGAGCAATAAAATTTTGATTTCTCCAATTTTCATAGTCCTTTTATGAGTTTCTCACTGCTTGGCAATTTTCTGCCAATGACCATCCCATTGTTTATGAGTACTTTGGGGTAGCAGTTGCTAGCTCCCGGGTCATTAGGATGCAGGGCTTGAGATGAACTGGGAGAACATCAATATCAGAGCAGAGATTCCCAGTTGACTGCAAGTCAGGGTCCAATCAGATTCTAGGTGGCTAGGACTGGAGGATGGCAATAGGAAGGCTGGAGGAAAGGGCACAAGGATCAAGGGATGGAGGGTTGCTGAAAACTAGAAATGGAGGAGAGAACAGGCAAAGAACAATCAGCTGATGGGACAAGAGAGTATATCCAGAGGGAAGAGAACATGGGAGAGGAGGTACCATGGACAGGATGAGGTGGGGACACGAAGGCATGGGAAAATGGGAGGGAGATGGAAGAGGAAAAGAAGGTAGGGGTGTGTGTGTGTGTGTGTGTGTGTGTGTGTGTGTGTATAGGGGAGAAGGAGAACAGATAAGGTGTGAGAGAGGGAGGAGGTACTCATGAAGAAAGCTGGAACAGTGAAAAGGGAACAAAAGAATAAAGTAAAATCTTAGAGAGGCAATAAAATTGAGGAGGGAGAGTCAAAACCAAGATAAGTTTTTTTTAAAGTATGGGGACAGTATATGGGTGGGATCAACAAAGGTTTTAGTTAGGATCTTACAGAATCTCCAATTTACTGCCTTTGTTAATGGAGTATGGGAGGGAAAGGTAGGAAGATGAAACTTCATTTGATGTGGGCAGGAAAGAAGCCAGCACTTTTTTTTTTTGGCATAAAAAATCTCAGGAATACAGAACAGATCACCATGGAAAGGTGTTTGTTGTGAGAAAAAAAATGTAACGAGCAAAAAAAAGATTGCTTAGATATTGTTTTGCATTTTCCATTTCAGAGACAGTCTAATAACCTTGTATGATTTGGAACCCTTTCTTTTTCTTTCGTTCCTTCTTTCCTTCCTCCCTTCTTTCCTTTTTTCTTTCTTTCTTTCTTTCTTTCTTTCTTTCTTTCTTTCTTTCTTTCTTTCTTTCTTTCTTTCTTTCTTTCTTTCTTTCTTTTTTCTTTCTCTTCCTTCTTTTCTTCCTCCTTCCCTTCTTTCTTTCTTCTCCCTCCCTTCTTCATGTCTCATATTTTTACTTAATTCATTATCTTTCCCTTCCCTTCCCTCCTCTCCCCTCCCTTTCCTTCCCCTTCCCTTCCTTCCTCTTCCCTCCTCTCCCCTCCTTCCTTCCCTTCCCACCATATTTTGTCTCCAGCTGAGAAGGAACCTAATCTTTGACTCAGGTAACATCACCCTGACTCTTCCCTAGGACACCAGGTTCCTTTTTGCCTCTCCCAAGAAGTGAGCTGGGACCTGCCCCTTTCCTGGTAGTTCTTCAGTGGTCCTGATGAGAGGGATTCCCATTATTTGTTTATTCAAATAGAGATGGTGGGGAGGAGTGCGTTTCCTGTTGGGTGAAACCTGAACTCCTCTGTGCTCCTTCTCTCTCTCCCTCCCTCCCTCCCTCCCTCCCTCTTCCCCCCTCTCCTTCCCTCTGTAACAAGATATCAATCTTTTGTGTAATGCCAGGTACTGCACTTAATTGCCCCCTTGTAATGTGTTATCCCTGAGATGATAATTTGAGTTATTTCTTTGTTAACCTTTACACAGCCAATAACAAATTAAGCACCATTATCTGAGTTTAACATAGGTTGTAAATCTTGGACTGCTGCAGACGGGCACAACCAGGGAGTTGTAAAATGACGTCTAATGATGCTCAGAAACACAACCTCGGAAGAATAAATGGAAGGATGACAAGATGATTCCGAGTTTTCCCTCCCTAAGACTAGTATTGGCAAAATGAGCAATGTGCCCAGGATGGATGGATGGATGGATGCCCAGAGAGGTCTCACTGGGGCATTCAGGGCTCCTAGTTGATGATTCCCTTCAAGAGGTAGGGTGCTTCTGTGGAAAGAACGGTAGAGTCAACTCCACAAAATCACACACAGCACATCAGATTTGGAAGGGACCTCGGGGGCCAGCTAGGCTGCTTTTCTTTACAGTTTTCCTGAGAAAGAGTCATCTAGCTGTTGTTTGAAGACACCCCGACCCCGAAATCCACCACCTTTGGAGGCAGCCCATTCCGTTTTAGGATAGCTCCAATTGTTAGGAAATGATCCCCCTCATATCTAGTCTAAATCTCCCTCCTGGTTGCCTCTGGGTCTGCCTTCTGGGTCAGATGCATCTTCCACATGGGGTTGATAAATCCTTCAAATATTGAGGACAACTTGGTCTCCTAAGTCTTCTCTTGTCCAGGCTCAACATCACCCATTCCTTCAGCCAATATTCATATGCCATGATCTCCAGGCCCTCTCCTCTCCTCGTTGCCCTACTCTTTATGCTTCCCATATTTTCAGCTGAGGGCATTAGTTTTGAACCTTGGTTCTGAAACTGAGGGGCTGTGTCCTTATGGGAAAGTCACTGACCTCTATCTAAGCCTTTGTTGTATCTGTTTTTGCCATTCAGTCTTGTCTGACTCTGTGACTCCATTTGGGGTTTTCTCGGAAAAGATACTGGAGTGATTTGCCATTTCTTTCTCCAGCTCATTTGACAGATCAGGAAACTGAGGCCAACAGAGTTCAGTGACTTGCCCAGGGTCACACAGCTAGTAAGAGTTTGGGACTGGATTTGAATTCAGGTCTTCCTGACTCCAGGTCTGGCACTGTATCCATGGTGCCACCTTGCTATCCTTTTGTTATGTCTGTGAAACAGGACAATTGATACCTGCCTCAGGAGTTACGATGAAGATAAAAAGAGAACATTCTAAGAAATGCTTTATAATTGCAAAGTGCTAAATAAATGCAACAAGAATTATTTATCTTATCTGAAGTGTTCAGTGTCAAGGCTTCCATGAAGCCTTTCTAGATGAAGGCAGCTAGGGAGCACAGTGGATAGAGCTCTGGGCCTGGAGTCAGAAAGATCTGAGTTCAAATCCAGCCTCATACTCTTATTAGGTATGTGACCCTGGAAAAGTCACTTAACTTCTGCCTGCTTCAGCTCCTCAGTTGTAAAATGGTTGTAAAATGTAAAATGGAAATAATAATAGTACCTTCCTCCCAGGGTTCTTGTGAAGATTAAATCCTATATTTGTGAAGGGCTTGGCACATCAGCGGTGCCTAATAAACATTTGTTGCCTTCCTTCTGCCAGTATCCCCTGATTTTTTCTTTCACTGGGCTGCTCACTGTCTATCCCACTCATTCTAGCTCTTGTGATCTATGTATTGTATTGTTATCAATAACCAATCAACCAAAAAGCATTTATTAATCACTCACTATATGCAAGGCACTTTGTTTAGCACTGGGCCCACTAAGACAAAAAAGAAACAGTTGCTGCCCTCAAGGAACTTACCTTCTAATGAGGAGACCACTTGTACTAAGATAAGTAGTAGATACATATAATATGTACAAGGTAGTTTTGGGAGATAGGTCACAAAGGTAGCTGGGAGGGGGAACTGGGATCAGGAAAGGCTTCTTTCACAAGGGGGCACCTGAATCAGGGATCCTAAGAGACAGGTATGGAGGGAGTGCCTAGCATGGGGCGCAGACAATACAAAGACATAGAGGTGGTAGACAGGGCCTTGTGTGCATCAAACAGGGAAAGGGCCGGTATGCCTGCACTGTAGAGTGCATGGAAGGGAGGAATACATAAGAAGACTGGAAATTCAGGAAAGTGTCAGGTTGTGGAGAGCTTTAAATTTCCAAGTGAGAGTTCATATTCCTGGAAGTAATAGGAAGCCACTGGCATTTGAGTGGGGGTGGTAGTGGCAGTGGTGACATAATTAGGCCTGAATTTGATTTCTGCATGTGCTAAGTTTCACATGAGCTTCTTGTGGCTTATGTTTGAGTCACAGAGAAGGTGCTCAAAGAAATTTATAATAATAATAATAATAGTGCTTTATATATTATATATTATTTCTGTATTAGGTTTGTAAAATTTACTGATTGAATACATTTCACTAATTTTTTTGTCCTCCCTCACATTTCCCTCTTCACTTTCATTCATACTTTTGAACTTGGGTCAGTGGATCAGAGACCTTGGGTAGGAATGACCTACCCAAAAACGTCATTTAGTCTAATTCCCTAATTTTACCAGCAAAGAAACTGAGAGGTTTAGAGAAAGTAATTGATTTGCTCAGTATCACATTGCTAGCTAATGGCAGAATCTGGATTTGAACTCAGGTCCTAGGATTCTTTCCATTGTTCTACATTGGCTACTGAGGGCTGGTCTAGAAATAAATGTACTGTGCTAAGTACAGATCTATAAAACCAGGAGGAGTCTGGAGTTATCAGGACATAAAGCCTTACAGCCCAGCCAGCCCAACCCCTGCATTTTATTGATGGGGAAACTGAGGTATAGAGCAGTTATGGTACTTGCCCAAGGTCTCACAACTAGTCAGCATCTGAGGTGGAAGCAGAGCTCAGATCTTCCTGACTCCATTACTCTGTCCACTATCAGGTCTTGCCTCTTCATTTATAGTTGAGGAAACTGAGGCCCAGAGAAATGATATGATCTATTCAAAATCACACAGTGAATTTTCATGGCAGAAGCTATGCCAAGGTTTCCTGATTCTTAGCCCTTTTTTTTCCCCACGACACCGCGAAGGGATGTTTAGGCTGACTCTGATTGGTTGAGGTTTTCCTCTCTCCTTCTTTTATGATTGTGTTTAAATAAATGATGGTGAAGGCCTGGGAGTGTGGGTGTAGACACATGGGATTCTGCTGGAGCTCCCCCTAGCCCTTTCAGAATGCAGCCAGCTCGTGGAAGGTGAGTCAACCACCATGGCCTGCCGGCTACTCGAGTCAAGGATTTTCATCAACATAGATGTCTCATATCCACAATGCAGAGAAAATTCTGCCCAATATGATGCCTGGTAACTCTGTTAGGCAATTCAGTTCACTGACCATTAAGTGCCAGCCATGTACCAGGCACGGTGCTAGGAGATGCAAGTGAAAAAGGAAACAGTCGCTGCCCTGAGGAAGCTTACATTCTCTCAGGGGAAACAAGGTGTACACACGTCAATTTTTTTGACCAGAAGTCGCCACAAGGCATCATTGTGTAGTGGAAAGAGTTTATTCAGCTGTTAGGACACTTGGGGTCCAGTCTTGCTTCTGATACAGTTAGCAAGTCTCTTAACCTCCTTCCGTTTCCTCATGTGTAAAATGAGGTGATTTACAGTCTCAAAGCTTCCTCCCTGTTTTAAATCTATGGTGCTGTAACTTCTGATTATCATTGGTCTAGAGAGTTCCTGGAGAGGAAACAAATGCATTGGCACCTACCATGAAATTTTTAGCCTTAGGGAGTTGTCTGAAGGACTGGGTGGTCCACTCACGTGACCAGTGTCCCATGGACCAACCACTGCTCCACACTGCCATGAGTAGTCCCTGTTGTGATCAGTCATACTATTTATTATTCTCCCATTTTATAGGTGAACCAACTGAGGCTCAGAGAAGTGATTTGCCTTAGACCTCACAGCTAGTGAGTGACAGAATTGGGGTTGGAAATCAGGTCTTTAGTTTCTAGTTGCCATGATCTTTCCAAGTGAACTTAGCTCAGTGGTGTGATTTGTTCTACTGAAAGTCAGGTAACTTATGATCTATTGAAATGGCCCATGGCCAGGACCTCCTCCCACAGAAGGCTTTTACAGTGTTACTGAGATTACAGAGTGTGTTGGTTTGGTTTGTGAGAGCCCCTACTCATCCAAATTCTCACCCATTACTCCCCCCTCCAACTCCCTCATTCCATCACTTCCCTAAGATGGAATTGTCAAAATAATCAGGATGTGGATGGTAGTTCTTTGGCTATGAGGTTTGGAAAATCCTCTGAACCCAAGGGGCCTAGCCCCATCAACCACCAGCTCAGGGCATTCTAATTAGGCTTGCCTCAATCACAGGCTCATAGAATTCAGATTTAGAAGAGCCCTGGAGGTTTTCTTATCTGACCTCTTCCTTTTACATACAGGGAAACTGAGGCTTAGATGATAACTAAAATTTCTATGACACTTTATATCTATGATGACATTTGAGCCCTGAAGCAGCCTTGGGAAGCAGGTGCTACAGGAATTTGTACAAATAAGGAAACAGAGAGTGAAATGACTTGTCCAGGGTAAAACAGTGAATAAATGTCAGAGGTCGTATCTGTAGGCAGATCTCTCCTGACTCCATGTCCCGATATTCTTTCTAACTAGACCAGACACAGTGTCTTAGAGTTGGGTGGGGGAGGGTAGTGATTTATTTAGGTCTTATGTAGTATATTTTTTCTTTCTTCCCCTCTACTAGCCTTCTTCAACCTATGCACCCTTCTTATAGGTAATCCTTTTTTATCTACCCAAGTGTCTCCTTCCTTCCCTCCCTCCCTCCTTCCCTCCTTCCCTCCTTCCTTCTTTCCTTCCTTCCTTCCTTCTCTCCTTCCCTCCTTCCTTCCTTCCCTCCCTCCCCCCCTCCCTCCCTTCCTTCCTTCCTTCCTTCCTTCCTTCCTTCCTTCCTTCCTTCCTCCCCCCTTCCTCCCTTTTTCCTTCTGTCCTTTCCTTTTCTCTTCCTCCTCACTCCCCACACCCCCCCCTGTACAGGAAGGGCACAAGCACCTACCACTGGTGGGTTTGTTAAGCCAACATTTCAGCATCTTCTTTTGGTGTAACCTTTGCCGAGCCATCTCATTCTGTGTGCCTTCATTTATCCCTTTGAAAAATGCCTCTCCTCCCTTCATCTGTTACATAGGGATAAAAATATAAACCTTCACAGCATTGCACTGGAATGGAATCCTGAACTAAAAAGATAGCAGAACAGTTTGCAAAATAAATAGCAACCCCCCCCCCCCCAAGCATTGCTAGGGTCTTGTAAGAAATCGCTTAGAGATCCTTGGATGAGAAAATCTCCTTCCCTAGCCAAGAGCTACAATTTGAGGGATATCCTTTTTCCCCGGACCCATTAGCTGACATTCAGCTAGGACTTAGCAGTTTCCACTGGAGCAGAAAGAAGTTTATTTTACCATTTTAATTCGGTGCTGCTTTATTTACCCTGTTTGTGCTAACCCAAGTTTGGCACCCACTCCGTATGCCGCGTGCTAATTTAAGTGACATATTTCCGTTCTGCCTGGGGAGAATACACAGAAGAGCTGAAAGACGGCTGTTTATAATTATAAGGTACCGAGTTGGCTCAAACAACATCTCTGAGCATATGGGAACTATGGGAGCTAGTTAGCAAAAGTTTATGCTGAAGCTTGATGCTGTTTGGCTGGGGTTGGTAAACTCTGAGCTGTGAGGCTGTGTCTAATCAAACCTGGTCTTAGTCCACTTCATATGGATAAGATGGAGGCAATTCCAAGCCAGTGGTGGTGGCGGTGGCGGTGGTGGTGGGAACTTCCTCTCTTCCCACCTTTCATTCTTGGTCTAGAGACCCAGGTGTGGACAGAAAATGGACTGGGCTAAGGGGGCAACATGACAATTGGAGTTGTTTCTCTCTTAGGCACTTATCACATGTCATTTTGTGTCTATATCAACTCCTGTGTTAGAGTCTGAGCTCTGGGAGGTCACTGACTGGGTTAGGCTAACAACTGATGTTCAGGAGGAGCTTTATAAAATGCTTTCCACATATATAATACAAATCATGGGTTTATAAAATGCTTTCCATTTCATTCAATGAGCATTTACTGAGAGCCAGCCCTGTGCCAGGCACTCTTCTAGATGAAGAAGATACAAAGACACAAAAGATACGAAGATACAAAAAAAAAAGAAGATACAAAGACAAAAGTGAAAGTGGGTCCCTACCCTCAAGGGGAATATCCTCTAAGGCTTTACAAAGGTCACCTCACCAGTCTCTCACAACGACCCTGTGACAGAGATGCCGCAGGTGTCTTTATTCCCATTTTATCCATGAGGAAACTGACCCTCAGGGATGCTAGGTAACTCGGCCATGGTCATGGAGCTAGTAACTGTCCAAGGTGGGCTTTGAGCTTGGCTTTTCCAGTCTTCTCTCTGGCCCGTTAGGCAGCCTCTCACAGACTTGAGCACAGCGTTCTGCCCACAGCAGTCCTTAACAAATGCCCGTTGAAGTTGATGTTTTAAATGGTTCCTTTGAAAGGGTAGACAGAAAGATTGCTAGTAGGCAGTTGAATTGTGTACTGTTTGGTTTTTCAGTCTCCTCATACATGTTCCCACAGTCATAGCATTCACAAGCACTGTCTCAGGGATCCCATGATTCCCATAATGGGAATAAAACGCTTTGCAAACCTTAAGGTCTTGGAGAGGTGTGGATGATGATAATGATGATGGCGATGGTGATGTTGTTGTTGTTGTTGGAGAATTGACCTTGGAGATGGGCAGACCTGGCATCCAGTTCCACTTCTGACAAATGCTGCCTGTGTGACCCTGGTAAAGTCACTGAATCTTGAAGTGCCTGCCCAAGACAACTGTAATACTTTAAGTTACAGAGTGGTTGCCAACCAGCATCCTCCTCCGGGAGGTTTTTTCCTAGCAAATGAAACCACAAGCCCAGCTCCTGTTCCTATCATTTTTATGAGTCTCACATTTTTCTATGGAGTTCTGGTAGAAATAAGTCTGGGACAAATTGCTATCTTGTTGCGATTCTTTTATATTTAATTTGTGTACAGATGGTTAAAATGACTTCCTCCTTTTTCTTCTCCTCTTTCTCCTTATTTCTTCTTCCACCTCGCTCCTCCTCCTCCTTCTCTTTGTTCTCCTCCTCCTGCTTCTTCTCCTCCT
>NW_020954615.1:6586734-6594855 GCF_900497805.2 Vombatus ursinus | reverse complement strand
TCCTCCTCCTCCTTCCCAGAGCAATAACTTCAGTAACCAATTTTTGACCATGTGCAAATATGCAATACATTTAAATAATCAATCAATCAACAAATATTTATTAAGTGCTTACTATGTGCCAGGCACTGGGGATATAAGTACAAAGAATGAAATAATCTCTACTGACAAAGGGCTCACAGTCTAATGGGGGTTCAAAACAAGTGGATATAAAAATATATAAAGCATAAATATAAGATATATATATATATAGTAGTTAAATACAAGGCAGTTTGGAAAGGAGGCTACCAGCGTTTCGGGGGGAGCAGGACAAGACTTCTTGTAGAAGTTGGTGCCTGAGCTGCATCTCAAAGAAATAATGGCACTTTTTGAGGTGGAGGGACGCAGGGAGAGAATTCCAGGGATGGGTGGATGGCCAGTGCAAAGGCTTGGAGCTGGCAGACACAGGGGCAGATGTGGTGAACAGAGAAAAGGCGAGTTTGGCTCTTTAGCAGGGTGCAGGAGTCAGAGTGGCATCCACTGAGTCCAGAAAGGTAGGCTGGGGCTAGGTTATGTCAGCTTTTAAAAGCTTAACAGAGGAGTTCATGTTTTAGAAGAAGCCACTTGAGTTGATTGAGTGGGGAGGTCACATGGTCAGCTCTGCATTTAGGGAAAATTACCTTGGCAGCAGTATGGAGGATGGACTGGAATGGGGAGAGGTTTCTGTGGGTGGGTCGGACAGGCATGTTCCAATGAAATAGTAAATTGTGGGGAGGGATTAGGGGGCCACTAATAGAAAATATATTGGGGCTTGAAATGTGGAATCCAAACACCATAGCGTGAGAGTGCAGTGTAATTGAAAGAATGCCAGATTAAGGGACAGGACACTTGGATTCAAGTCCCAGCTTTGCTACTTACTATCTGTGTGACCCTGTACAGCTCATTTTTCTTTTCTGGGCCTCAGTTTCCTCATCTGTCAAGTGAGGGGTTGGATTTAGTGACTTCTGAGATCCTTTCCAGTTCTGTATCAATGATTCCATGATATAGGTGGATGCTTCCATTCTGTGGGCAGGAATCTGACCTGACATTTGTCAGGGTAGCAGTGAATGCCCTATGGTCCTCTTGTCGGTGCGTCAGTGCTCTTGGCCACCCACCTCTCTGAGCTCCCAGACCCTGATATCTGATGCCTGGGAATGTCAGTGGGTGTGATGAGGGTGGACAGTACAGGATGGCTCAGGGGTGAGCTGGGGTGTGTTTGGAATTCACCCAGATTAGGAAAGAATTTACTTCATTTTGCACCATTCATGGGAAATGGAAACATTTGTGAATTGTTGGATACTTACAAGAAACCCCTGAAGTCTGTCTGCTTTCTGTATGCTACTGTGAATAGTACAAATTGGAATTAGAGAATCTGGGTTCAGATCCTAGCATGGTTACTTTATAGTTATGTGACCTTAGAGAAGTCACTTCCCCATCTCAGCTTTAGTTTCTCCTTCTGTAAAGGGAGGCATTGTGGAGTAGTGGATGGGGTGGATGATCTGAATCCAGCCTTCCTGCTGATACTTCATAGCTGGGTGTTCTTGGACAAGTGATGTAAGCTCTATGAGCCTCAGTTTCCTCATCTGTAAAAGGTGTGTGTGCAGAAGGAAGGCATCTTGAAAGAAGCCAGGGAAACCCAAGGGAATGATTAGTATAAAGTATAGCGCCTACCTCACAGAGCTGTCATGGAGGTCAAATATATGCCAAGTGTTTAGAAAACTTCCAAGCTGTTGTAATTATTGCTTCAATAGTCCATTCTAGAGATACTATGGATAGTCTTCCTGTATCTTTAAGAAGAAATCAAATCTCAGGGAGAATCAATCCAGAGCCCAGTCACTGGGATGGCTTGAGAGATGCTCTATGAGACCCAGAGACAAGAAGACTGAGAGAACTTTACTTCAGGACCCAGGGACTTAGCTGTCCTCTTTGTTTTTTAGTCTCTGTGGGAGGGGCTATTGAAACTCTGGCTTCACAATATGGAAATGTGGACTGCTGTTATAAAGGTTTGATTATTACTGAGATTTTACCTACCACCTCTTGGTACAGAGGTGATGGCCTCCAAGTGCCCGTTGAGACAGATGTTTGTCCAGTACGTCCAATGTAGGAATTTGTTTTTCTTGGCTAAGTATTGACTAAGTATTTTCTTCACTTGTATTTATTGCGAGGGTTTTCTTTTTCTTTCTTTCTTTTTTTTAGTGGGGGAGGGGAAGTGTGTGGGAGAAAAAATAGATTTTTGTTCATTGAAAAAACAGTAATATTGAAATAAACACAGAAAAAACACTAAGCTAATAATATTAGTTCATTTATCATGCCCATAAACTGTGTCAGGCCTTGGTGCTAGGCACTGAGGATATGGAAGAAAAATGAGATAGTTCCTGCTCTCAGGAAGCTTGCATTCTACTGGGAAAAAACGATTTGCTCATCTGTCTTCAGTGACCTTTAAGGTCCCTTCTTGCTTAAACATTCCATGCATTTCTCCATGTTCAGTGAACTATACTTCTACCAGGACTGGAGCCAGGTCTCAGTCAATCAACAAACCTTTCTGAATTAATGGCTTTTCTTTACCTGAACTGTGCTAAACTTGAGAAACAAAGCAAGACAAAAACAATCCCTGCCCTCAAGGAGCTCACATTCTAATGGGGGAGACAGACAACATGTGCATTTGTTGTTGTTGTTCAGTCATGTCTCACTCTTGGTTGAACCCATCTGGGGTTTTCTTGGCAAAGATAACTGGAGTGGTTTGCCATTTCTTTCTCCAGCTCATTTGACAGATGAGGAAACTGAGGCAAACAGGGTTAAGTGACTTGTCCAGGGTCACACAGCTAGTAAGAATCTGGGTTGGATTTGAACTCAGGAAGATGAGTCTTCTGGGCCAGGCATTCTATCCACTGTACTACCTAGCCACTCATATAAACGTCTAAATGACTAGGTCCATACAAAATATGTAGAGAACACAGGGAAGGACGTCTGAAAGCAGCTGGAGTGATCAGCAAAGGCCTCCTGCAGAAGGCAGGCATCTTGAAGGAGGCCAGGGAAACCAAAGGGATGACGCATGGCATTGGAAGATGGGGTGCCATGTTCAGGGAGGAGCCTGACTTCCAGGTCAGTGGAAGGCTGTCCTGTTCAGGAGGAGGCTGGCTGGCTGGCTCGCTGGCATCAAGTTAACCTCATCTTCCCCCGCCTTGCCCTACAGGGTGACCTGCTGGGGTCTCTCCTGAGGCTCCCACCTGGGCCTGGCTGTGATTTTATGTGTGTATCAGATGAGAAGAAGTGGTGGAGGCCCATACATTTTATACTCAGCCCCTGAGAAGAGTGTAACTGAAACCCAGCCCAGTTTAAAGGACATAAGTGACTTGAGTTGGCAGAAGGGGAGGGTGTGACCAGTTATGGAGACCATTGTAAGGTTTGTAAAGCTAATTTTGCGGGCATTGCTGAGGAATAAAAACAGTGCAAAGATCCCCAAATGGGGCTCATTAGTCAAAGACCCAAATTATTTTAATGATCTGCCCATATCCAGGCCATGCTTTGATTTTGTCTGCTTCTTCAGACTATAGCTTTTCCCCTTCTCCCCCCAAAATCAACTTGGTTCTCTTGTGCCCCAGGAGGCCAGCACTGCCACCTCCTCACCCCCACATCTTGGGACTCCTAGCTCCTCAAGGCTAAGCTCAGGTGCCATCTTTCCTCAATACCTCCCAGCTGGTGGCCTCCCGCACACCAAACTCTTTATATGGGACTATTTGTTTTCCCTCAACACAATATTAGTTCTCTGAAAACGGACTGTTTTATTTTTGTCTTTGTGCCCCTAGTACAATGCCTAGCACGTAGTAGGCACTCGATGACTGCTTGGTGAATTGAATCAGATGGTCTGGCTCACTCCTAGCAGACCACTGACTTCTGGGCAAAGGTGCAGGGGCATGGCTGAGATGTTTCTTGAGTGGGCAGATGAAAAAAGCAACAGGGGTGAGATCCCTGAGAACACCCAGGAGGGACAGCTGCAGAGTGGAGCTTTGCAACTTTTGAAGATATCCACCCATTTGAAAAAATACATATTCCCTTAGCCAGAAGCAGGAAATCTGGATTGTTACCAGTATGTGGACATGGAAGGGTATGGGCAAATTTACTGGCTTGGGAAAAGGGGTTTCGTTAGGAGTACCAACTGCTAATGAGTTCCCTCAATTCCACTACGAAACGCCCCCCTATTGCCTGTCTAGTAAATGTTCTTCGTTTCCTTGTAAATGTTGGCCAACCTGGATTTGTCAGGAGGTTTGCATACTCTTTCAATTATCTGGTTAATGCAATGGTGTAAATCTGACATTCCCATTCATTTAGCCAAATTTGCTCATGGATAAAGCAGGGAGTTGAGCTATTCTGTAGGTGCCCCTCCTCCCCTCTCTCCTTACACTGCATTTGGAAAACTTATTTCCACTCCAGATACAAATCCCAGAATTGTTTTACCCAGTCACTACTTTACACCCACACATGTCTCCATGAACAAGCACATACGTTTTCTTTTAACACTTTCCTTCCCTGGGCACCATTTTCCTGTTCCTAGGATTCTAAGGACCTGGAGTTGCCTTTTCAAATGTTATTTGAATTATTATAATTTAATTTCATTATTTTGAATAGTCTTAAACACTTCCACATCTTTCAAAAATGTTTTTATGAAAAACAATGTGTGATATTGAACAAAAAAAGGGTGTGATATTGAGGAAATGGGGCAAAGCTTTGGGCTTCTGAGGAAGATTCCCTGTTTTGAACCTCTGAGAGGAAATGGATGATGAGCACAAAGCAGAGATGGGCTGAGATCTTCCTCATTGGAGAGGACATCTGAATCCATGAGCTAATAGAGCCATGAGTGTTAGAGGAGTATTTGACTTTGGGAGGGGAAAAATCATGAGCAAGACTTTTTTTGGGGGGGGGTTGTTTTGTTTTCTAAATTTCCATTGGCATCCAAGATAAAACCCATCATCTTCTCTCTAGCTTATAGGCTTGGTTGATGCATGCTTAGCGATGGGAATACCCAGAGCACTTTCATAATTCATGAGCATTGCGGCCACTTATGAGTCAGGGTATTTAAACACAGAAAGAAAGATGGTGTCCGAGACAAAGGGAGCTTGGTAAGAGCCTGGAATCTGGTTTCTCTTCCCATCCTACCTTTCCACCATGACTTTGAACCTCGTTTGGATCAACGGAGAGAGAGAGAGAGAGAGAGAGAGAGAGAGAGAGAGAGAGAGAGAGCAGGGCACTTTCATGAACTAGCTTGCAAAAAATATTAACAACCAATTGGAAAGAATCTTTCTATTCTGATTTCAAAGAAGCTTTATTAGCAGAAGCTAATTCTCTGCTTTTTGTTTGCTTTGGGATCTGGATTTCTATCAGAATGGGTATTCTCCCTACTGGTACAGATCACATTCAACAATTCCAACAAGCATTTATTAAGCACTTACTGTGTGCCAGGCACTATGCTGAAGAGATGGAGTATATTCAGTTCAATTAAACACGACTTCATTAAGCTTTTGCTCTGTGCCAGGCCCGTGCTAGGCACATGAGAACAAAGACGGAAATGAAAAGCCCTCCAAGAGTTTATACCTTTGCTTTTGGATCCCGCCCTTAGCCCAGTGCCTCATATGTTGTTATTGTTGTTGTTGTTGAGTCATTTCAGTTATGTTTGACTCTTCATGACCCCATTTGGGGTTTTCTTGGCAAAGATACTAGAGTGGTCTGCATTTCCTTCTCCAACTCATTTGACAAATGAGGAAATGGAGGCAAGCAGGGTTAAATGACTTGCCCAGGGTCACACAGCCAGTAAGTATTATGTGTCTGAGGTCAGATTTGAACTCATGTCCTCCTGAATCCAGGGCTGGTGATCTATCCACTGTGCCACCTAGCTGCCCCTCACCCCCCTCTTTCTGCAGGAAGCCTTTCCTGGTCTCCTAATGGCTTCCCCTCAAAGGTTACCTTGCTGCTACTGTGTATATACCTTGGATAGACTTACACAGGTAGATGTTGCCTCTCCTGTTAGAAGGTAAGTTCCTTGAGGGCAGGGACTACTTTTGCTTTGACTTTGTAGCACAGAGCCTAGCTCATCTTTAGTGCTTCCTAAATGCTTGTGGATGGGTTGATTCCAGCTTGAGGTTTTTGATCTTATGAATGTCACTTGACCATTCTCTTATGATCACAGTGAGATGAGTCCAAAGCAGTCAGTGCTACAGGCTGGGGAGAGAAGGAGAAGAAATGAATGAAGGCCTAGGGCCACCGGCCAACTGGCCCAGGAGTCCCTCAATCAATGGGAAGAGACAGATCAAGTTGCCCAGATGGCTCTCTACAAAGCGCAGTCTGCTGGGTATGTTGGAAAGAATCTCCCTTAGGGCAGAGAAAAGAGCAAGGAAATGTTAGGGAATGTCTGGCTTCCCCACCCAAGATCAGAAGTCTGAAACCAGGAAACCTGTGTACATATACATATACACACATATGCACATACGGATCAGCCTCCAAACTTTAATTGTGTCCATTTTTTAATTAAAAAAAGCAGATTGGAATTCCTCTACTTCGACCAAGTGTGAATGTTGCCAGGCGCATTTTTAAAAACGACTCACCTCATCTCACCTCTGAAATGGGGACATCCACAGCCCCTGCCTCCCAGAGGGGTTGTGAACATCAGCAAAGATATCAGGCAAAGTGCTGTGCAAATCTTAGAGGGTTACCCAAGTGTTTGCTATTATTAGCATTATTGTCAACTCAAGTGTCTTTAATCGAGCACTTCTAGTTTGCTGGGCCCTGGGTAAACAGAGACAAAAACAAGATGGCGCTTGTCCTCAAGAAATGTATATTCTGCTGGAGGAGGAAGTCTTTGCTGTACTAAGGCCCTTCTAGGAAGTAATATTTCTATGGGTGTGCTCAGAAAATCCTACAGGGAGACATCGGGTAGCCAAAGGCCATTGGTTTTGGAGTCAAAAGATCAAGGTGTGATTCATGGTCCTGCACCTTACTCCTTGAGTGAATGAGGCCAAGTCATGTATTCTTCTTGGGCCTCAGTCTCCTTCTCACTAAAATGGTGGCACTGAATGTAGACAGATGAGCTTTAAGCTTGTTTGGGGGGTGGTTTTCTCCTCTGAAGAGCTTTCACTGACAGCTCCCAAACTGAACACTTCTAAGAGGAGGGAAAACCATCTTTCTAGCCAATTGCTGCTTGAACTTGTGCCTCAGTTTCCCCATCCCCAAGTTTGTTTTAGAGCTCAAACCTGCCTGTTCAGTCAATTAAGAAGTATTAGTCAAGCTCCTACTATGTGTCTTCTGTGGGGCACTCAGCAGAAGTGGACCTCTCCCTCAAGGGCTTTTCAATCTCCTTGGGGGAGCCAAATCTTGTAATAATAGCCAAGGAATTCCTTGTGGGTATGGCTCGGACTCAATGGTTCTGGAGGTCGCTTGCAGCTCTCAAGCTCTGTGAATCTGGAACTCTGTGGTGTATACGATAGTATGTGATTGAGGTTTGGCCTGGAAGCAGAAATCAGAAAAAAGGGAGATTGGGAAGGCCTGGGGACACCAAGGAAGGCTTCAGAGCTGAGGGGGCTTGAGCTGTGTCTCATAGGATGTGCAGGTTTTGGGTAGTGGGCAGAGAAAGGGAATGGGGAGAGGGCCACCTACACAAAGGGGTAGAGATGGGAAGAGCTTAATGGACTCACACAAAACAACAGTAACTAGCACTTTAGAGCTTACAAAGCACTTTATGTATTCCATTGGAGCCTCATGCCAACTCTGTGAAGTGGACACTGGAACGGGGAAACTGAGGTTCTCTGAAGGTAGATGACTTGCCCAGGTCACGTAGCTCATAAGTCCCAGAAGGAGGGACCTTCCAAGGTCTTCCAAGCTCTGAGTCCTGCTCTTTCTCATGGTTCAGTCAGGTTTGCCAAGGGCTTTTCTAACAGTGACTGGAGGGTAGGTGGGGCTGGTATCATTACCTCTGTTTTACGGATGAGAAAACTGGGGACAGAGAGGTTAAAATGACCTGTCTGTCATCACACAGTGGATTTGAACCCAGGGCTCCTGATTCTGGGTTCCTGATTCTCACACCCCAGGTGCCTCACATGAAATTTCTCTGAGGCCAGA